>NW_009634285.1:8152-49895 GCF_000690535.1 Cariama cristata | reverse complement strand
GTGTAGTCACCACCCCTGGAGATTTTTAAGAAAAGAGTGGATGTAGCACTTAGTGCCATGGTCTAGTTGACATGGTGGTATTAGGGCAAAGGTTGGACTTGATGATCCCAGAGGTCTTTTCCAACCAAATCGATTCTGTGGTATCGTGAGCCTCTCTAATACATTTTGACTACTAAAACACAGTGAATGGATGCTAATGGCCTTGCAATTCTGACCTCTTCCAATAGCCTGTTGTTATTTTTCTCTTCACTGGTTGTGGCCTGTAGGTCAAAAAATTTTATTTGGTAATATTGACCAAGGACTGTTTCTGTAACAGTTCCACATGACAAATGCTGAACTATGACACTGCAGTTACTTGCTGTGAACAACAAAAGAATCACAATTTGTGGAAATTTTTGAAAAGTTTGAAAAAAAATTGCAGGAAATACCCCAATGTGCAATGCAGCATACTTGCGATGAGTGACCAGCATATAGGGCAGGTAAGCAGGTATGAGTCATTGGCACAGTGGTGAATAGGCAGTCAGTTGATCCCTCCAGTAAAAACCTACCATCCGCTTTAAAAATTACATGTTATATAGAGTCAGAGATGGCAGTAACAAAGCAAACTGAGGGACTCCCCCATTTTTTTTGTTCTGGCTGTAGAGAAGAAAGAGGAATTTGAAAGAAAGAATTAATGCATTCAACTTCTACTGGACAGAAAGCAGGGGAAGTGTGTCTTTATATATGTTTATATAAAAGCCATGAGAACTTTCAGGAAAGGAGGTGGCAAGCAGGATTTGAGCATAAGAGGAGTTAACATGTTGGAAGGCTAGCAGAAAGGCATCTTAAGCTGGCTTTTGGGAAAGGAGACTGAGCAGCAAGGAGCAGTGCTGAATTCATTTGTTCTGAAATCAGTAAGAAAGAGGAGAAAGAAAAGGCAGAAGACCCAAATGTTGTCCTCCAGTCGCCTGTAGGCACCTTGACAGAGGAAAACGTTCAAATTCACCGTGGATCTAAATTGGAGAAACATGTGATCCATCCCTTTTTGGAGGAAGCCAAGTGGTCAAATGTCATCATCTTTTGAGATACCCAGTACCATACTGTAACTTAATCACATGCACCCTGCTTGAAGTAATAGTGGAGGCCTATAATTAAAGAAAATCAGTATTGTAATAGCTGTTCTCAATTCCTTCTTTATCAGCTCAGTGTCTGTGATCCTATTGAGAATATATTTAGATGCATTACTTACGCAAAGGATCCTGACATCATGTCTTCAAACACGATCAAAATTTGCTCATGTAAATGTACCACTGTAGACCAGGATCATCTTCTCTTTCCTATATAGAATGGAGATGAGTGATTGTTATTGGGTAATCCTTGTACCTGGGACAATCTAAGGTAAAAATTTGCAAATGCAAAATACTCAAGCTTAAACTAATAGGTAATATTTCCTGGAAACCTTACAGTAGCACATGACCATCTTGCTTAGCAAAATTAGCTGATATCTGGTATTAAGTTCTGTCTTCCTGTCAGTTCTTGCCCTCTTTTCTAGACACCTTCTCTGATGTCAGTCACTGGAACAGGCTGCCCAGGGAAGTGGTGGAGTCACCATCCATGAAGGAATTTAAAAGGCATGTAGATGTGGTGCTTATGGACACGGTTTGGTGGTAGACTTGACTGTGCTAGGTTTACAGTTGGACTTAATGATCTTAAAGGTCCTTTCCAACCCAAACAATTCTGTGATTCTATGATGTTGAGTCTGTTAGGTGAAATCCTGCTGAAGCAACGTATGTGGCATAAGGACAAAGTGATGGTAAACACAGCAGATACTGGAAACTGAGGAGTGCAGAATCAGTGAAGAACTGAGACATGAGCCATCTAAAACTCCTCTTTTTTGTTTTTTTTTTTTTTTCCCAGTGATTTACTTACATTTCAGCAAATTATTGAATATTCATTAAAGTCAATGAAAATATGCAGTTGCATAGTATATGTTCTTGAGATTTCAATCAGTCTTTTAACTTCATGTCTACTTTTTGTGGGGGTTTTTCTCTGAGATAATAGAAATTCTTTCTGCAGAGAGGATCATTTTGGAAGCTACCCAATGAAGACTTGTACTCTCATAGCTAGAGACTGACATTTGGATTTGACAAGATGGAGAGAAAATTTTAAATAGTCACAAACCAACAGTGTTAGCAGCAGCCACGTTTGAGAAACCCTTAAGCAAAGAGCCTGCTGCTACACGTAATAGCCCTAACTTCTTATGGGGAAAAGAGCACATGAGTCACTTGAAGTAAGGAGATTCATATTTTCTTCCAGACATGTCTTTTCTTTGCATGCTCCTTAAAGACTGAACTGTAGAAAATAGGATTGACATTATGTAATTACTTGCCTCTTACACTGTGCTAACTCAATTTGCTTTTCATTCCCAGGTATTTAAAAGACCATTATTTTCCCATCAGACTTTACTGTCTGCCAATTAAAGCTTTAGATTGATGATGTGGAGGGAGAACTTTGTTATAAAAGGTTTCAGGTAGACATATTGAAAACATCTGCTTTGAATTGCTTTTCTTTCTTTTTTTTAAAGTCTATGATTTTTACTAGATATAACAATTTTCCTGACATTTTTAATAATGTTTTTCCAGCATTTTTCTGCAAAACAAAACTTTTGTGTCTGAATGCCAGATTTGCTTAGCAATAATTGCTAATATAATAAGAGGAAAAGCTCAAAATACTGCAGGATTTTATTTTTCTTTTGCCTTCTTGGCTCTAACAACTAAAGCGACACTGAATAAGAAGATGTTAACATGGGCTGCAGTTATGGCATATATCCATGACATATAGTTTTCCCTTTACCTAGGTAAGTCTTGGTGGGACCAATATTACAGTTTTGCTCAGATCTCCTGAGTCACATTATCAGAAGTCATTAGCGTCCAAGGGAACATGAAGTAGGGCTGGTTAACAATCAAACATAGAACCACCTGAATTGAAAATGCTAATGCTATCTGTAGTTCTTTGCTGTCATCTTAAGTAATAAGAGCTATGTTAGTAAGGTCTGTCTCTTGTACAGTAATTTGAATTTGGGTCATTTTCCTTCACTCTCTGTAGTTATGGGAAATAGCTACACTTTTAAGGTGTAGAATATCATAGTAATTGTATTATGCATGAGAACTGTGCAAAGGGGCAGATGATATATACTTTTCTCCCCTTAGAAAGAATGTTTGTAGAGAGAAGAAAAACAGATTAAAAAGTTGTAGGCAGATCTGAGTATACCATGCCGTTGAAACATTTTTAATAGCAATGCCATTTCTGACAGCTGTAATATGACTGTAGTTCCATGTTTAAGAATACAACAGACTGTATCTTAGTACTTAACCTTGATAAATATGGTTGTTCTGCTCTACCTTTCATTTAACTTTTTTAAGCAAATTAAGTTCTCGATCTCTGTGTGCAGAGTGAGGAATCTTTCACTTTCAGTTAGACAAGTAGACATGTCTTGCCTAGATAAGTATCAGAATTAAAAATTCCAAGAAACTTATTTTTGATTGTGCTTTTCTTCCTGAATTCTTAGATTTCATCAGCTATCCTATTTCATTAGGAGATATCAAATTCACATCTAATCATTTCAGTGTCTTCATCAAAGGTTTAATCTTTTATTGTTTTCAAGAACAATCATCATATAACAATAAAAAAAGGGTTATATTTCATGGTCTGGAAAAGCAGAATCCCCTTTCGATACATTTTTATGATTTATTAAGCTGACTAAGAATGGATCAGGTTTTTTTGCCCCGTTTTGTTTATTTTGAGAGTTTTTTTTAATCTAAGAGGTCAATAGTAAACGTTTGTATTTCATTTCTCTAAATTGTTGACAGCTCCTGGAAGGGGAAGCCAGAAAAGCACACCCAACCTAATGACAGAGCAGTGTGACAGTGATAAAAAAATTACAGTAACACCACTGTTCTACTGGTGGTCTTTTCTCTCCTTACAGTTTATTCTTTTTTCTTTTAAAATGGCCGTATGAAAGGCTCCTGACAAGGATGTATTATTTCACTAGCGTGGCAGGAAGCCGTACTTGTGATTCATTTGATATTGCTCTTTCCTTTTATCCCATAGATGGTGATAGGCTTTATCAGTTGCTGAAAGGGGTGAGGGGCTCTTACTGGGGGCTCTCACTGCATCTTATGAAAGTGTTCTGACACATTGTTCCTAGTACCCCAGGCACATTTGCCTAATTAACTAAATGTCCCTGAAGTTCTGTGTGGCTAGAACATTTTGCATTTCTTGGTCTGTACTCCTGTTTGAGGCTTACAAGTATTGTACTTTGTCTCAGATATGGCCACATCCCAGATACTGTTAGGTAGGCAAAGCCTTACAAAGAGGTTCTCCTTTACCCTGTAGCTTTGAAAAAAAAACACACACACACAAAAACCCGCTATCTATTCTATACAGCTGGATGACAAAGCTGTATTGCGTTTAACCTTAATGAAGTTACAGCTGTGTTCATTAAATCTATGTCAGAAAAAAAGTTGGGTACTTAGGGCAGAGAGGCAAAAACATGACTGTAAGCAGATGCTAGCAGTTAGTATAGCTAATGTTTGTATAAGAATAGCTCATTCACTATTTCTCTTATATTCTGATACTGCTAATACAATTTTATTGATTAGTTGCTGTTGAGAAAGAAATTAGGTAAATTTTCAAAATAAAAACCGCCATTAATAGGTTACCCAAAGCACCTAAGATACTTTCTTTTCTTCTCCAGCTTTTGTGTGTGAGCAGCCCACAAATGGCCAGATCCAATGGCAAATCACTGGACTGCCTATACCCTGTAGAAGCATTTAGGCACTTCATACAGGTTTACTAATCCCACTTCGAATCAAACTCCTGTCAAGTGTCTAAACACCAAACTCATAGGAGTCTCTGTTCTTTGTTTGTTTGGATCTTGCCCTAATGTATCTCAGTGTGGACAAATACCTTTTTCATGTCACCAGTCAGAATGACGCTGTCGTAGTGATTGCAGCTTCTCTTCACTCTATTTCATGCCTTCCTGGAGGACTTTCAGGATGTTTGGAGAGCCTATTGAATGCAATAGTTAAAATAGCAGCACAGTATATTTGGTGGTTCATGTTCACCCTCAGTTACACATTTCTGCCTGCAATAGACATAATCTTTAGTTAGTAATTAATTTTTTCCATTATTTTTAAATTTGTTGACCTCTGCATTTATTATTCACGTGCTGCACTTGGAAACAGGAGCCTGTGGTAGTGTTTAGAAGACTGACTTAAAAGCACTTGCTCTTTCTGTCAAAAACACAACCCACATCTTCAGGAGTGCAAAGGAGAAGTGCTGACAGAGGTATTAAAGCAAAGTTCTGTGTTTGTTGTTTCAGAAAGGTTTGATGTTCTGTTGTGTATTATTAATGAGCATGAGATTCAAGATTAGAAACCCAGCAGTGATGCTTTCTTTGTGGCTGACCTTATAACGTGGTAGGCAGTGTTCTTGTTTGTGAAAGCTTATTTGAGTTTAATGCAAGACACAAAATCCTCATTCTCCCCCCAGCTGGATGTAGCACAAATTCATGAGATTCCAATTTCCTACTGGAATAATTCTTCTGTGTTTGTCATTTCACCCCACAGTTTCCAATATTTGGGCTTGGCAGGCTGAAGGGATGTGATACAAGCACAGTTCAGAAGCAGCATTGCTGCCTATTAAATATCATTTGCTGATATATATAATGCAAAGTTGCCAGAGACATTGTATTGTCTCCTTACATTAAAGTGGAAATACAGAGGTCTCAGACTGAACTATGTATAGTTACACTGGCATCACTAACTTAGTGAAGGTCATTGTGGTCATTGGCAGATGAATTGTCCCATCTTATTAGGTTTCCAACTAGACATTATAGTTATAGAGTGTCATCCAGAGAGTTTAAAGTGGACTACATTATAGGAAGCAAAGTGTGGTCACAGTAGTTTATGAGAGTAAAACCAAGAGGTTTCAGTTCATACTTTAAGTATTGAAGGCTAAGGCTTGCATTAGAGACTAAAAAACTGTTGAAAATTTTCCTGTTAATATGATTTATTTCATTACCAAACTTGCTTACATCCTTTGACTTTTTTATTTTTGGGGGGGTTTTTTGTTTGTTTGTTTTGGTTTTTTGATTTTGTTTTTATTTTCAAGATTTAGAGGCTACACTTCTTAACAGATCACTTCAGTAACTACAGAAAAATGTTTGGATTGCTGGCTCCTCTGGTTTATAAAGAACTATAGAAAGCAATTTACTCTTTCTTAAAGAAAAAAGCAACACGCTACCTTAGATTTATTTCTACTTTTCTTGTAGAGACACAAGCCTGTGTTAACCACAGCTTTCCTTAACTGGTCAGACCCAGTTCTCAGGAGACAATGGTTCTATTGCTCCAGATAGCTGAAATGTGTTGTGGAGGCACAAAGGCTTAGGCAAGAGAACGAGGCTTCATAAGCTTAGGAGACCCACAAAGAGACAATCTTTTATTATTGTCAAGTCTGTTGAACCGCAATAGCAAAGCCACATAATATGGTAAAATTTTATTTTCCCTCTCCCCATCCCATGTTTGTATGGCAGTTCAACTGACAACTTGTGAAGCTTTCGTGCATGTATGTTGAGTGAGAGTCCACCAGAGTAAGTAGTTTTTTTCTTACTCTGAGAGGAGTCCAGAAGAGCCTGAACTCTTCCTTTATGATATCCATCAGCCCCCAGGATCCTGAGGAAGGTTGAGATCAAACTGATATGTCAGTCTAGGGGAAGAAGAGATATGGGCAGACAGCTGACAGGCTTATTAGAGCCATAGTGGATAGCAAAGGAGAGGCGATAGTGTATACACTTAAATACAGAATTATGCTTTGGTTCATGGGAGGAAGCACTGTGAGGTTTTTTTATGCAGCCGTCATAGTAAAATAATTTCTGTAAATGACCAAAATTTGGAGCATGTAACTGTTTATCCCATGCAGGCAAAAAAATCTCCTTTTAAATAGCCAAACTATGTAACTCATATTCAGATTTTCAAGTAAAATGTGAGTAATATAGATCAATGGCTTCAACCTGAAAGCAGCCATCAAAGTATTCCTGCTTCTCAGAAGGTGACTCGCAATTAAGAGAATATTTGCTGGCTATTTTAATCATAGTAAAAATATCAATAAATTGGGCAACCAATGAAAATTGGAGTATAGCATGTTGGCTGATACTGTCCAGTGCTTCAAATCTTTGGAAATGTGTGTGAATGCAGAGTGAGTCTTCTCCTTGTACAGAAGTGCTGTAATTTATTTTGTATTGGGTGTAGGGTGGAAGAGAGTGCTTTGTTTATGTCCAACCTAATAGGAATTTTGGTGGTAGATCTGTTAACAAAAGTGTGCCTAATTGCTCTACTGTTGCAGGTGGCCACTTTGCTTCCAAAAGAGCCCTGTTAGGTGCATCTTCATGGTAGTGATAGTTGCAGTCACACTAGAAAAATTATATGGACCTATGGAAATACGCAGTAGTTCCACAGGCAATAGCCAATTACAAATTATTTGCTCCAATGCTAAAATCCAATAGCAAGAGATTGACACATGAGACATGTGACACATGGGGTTTGAAATCATGAAAACAGTGATGATGGTTCTGGAAAATCAGTGGTTTCCTACAGCAAAAGTTTGGTAGTCCGATTAAGTGGTGTATGAACACCTGGACTGAAAAAGTCTAAAATACCTGACTCACTTCTGAATGGATTTACATGTGAATTTCTTTTTACATGTGTTAAGGAGATGCAGCATCCATTTTAGCAAAGAGACTTTTCTATCGAGAGGGTTTTGTCTCTGCTTCGAAGGTTAAACAAGAAGTGGTGAGACAAAAAAGTCACTCAAAACAAGTCACCCAGATGCTGCAAGTTTCCACAGGGAGGTATAAGAATAGACCAACTGAAAATCTGAGGTCAGCACTTTTAGTTTGGTTCAAAGATACTCTTTCCTATATGGCCATGATTTTCTTCAATTTTTCTATGTATAACCATCTAGTCCTTAGTTCTTAAAGCTCATTCAGTGTTTTTCAAAGCCATTAGAGGTCATACCAACAGAGCAAGTCTGTCACCTTAATGTTAGAAGGTTTTCCAAAGATCCTTCTTTTCTGCACATAAAGTTATAGCCTCTCTTATCATTTCTGAAGTCTTTGAACTTAAAATGCACTGCGCAGTGGACTAATAGACCTTTAGAACATGCTCTCTCTCATTCTTGGCTGCCTTTCACCCAGTCTGGTAGGGTTACTTTTCATCAGGGAAAAAAAAAAAAGAAAAAAACTGACAGAAAGCCCTGCTACCAATTTCTTGTGTTAATCCTTTTGCTGTGATTCCCCCATGTATGGCAGCCCTGATTAAATCACCTGGATTCTCAATACATTTGTATTGATTTTCCTTTAAACCAGGAGGTAGCATCACCATTATTGTATCTTTAGGCTGCAAGTGGAATAGAACTTGATTCACATTGTTGAAATGTCCCCAGGGCTGCAGAGACTTAGATTTACAGATCAGAAGATTTCAGGATGCAGCAAGACTTTTCTTTCTGTTCTATATCCACAAGGGATGAAGGACAGCATCCAAAAGGACATTTGCAAGGTGGGTCAGACCTTGCATGGCTGAAGAATATACAAAGCAAAAGAGAGCAAGGTTCACCTCATCACTTTCCCCAAGGACAATACCTACTTCCTAAAATGAAAGAACATAAGCACCTTCTTTGAAATTGTGCAGGGCCACAACCTAGAAGCTGCTGCTCAATTTCCTACAGTTCTGGCAGTTAAGACCAGGGGGACGTGTCATATGCAGCCTTCAGGAGGAGAGTGACACAGTTACCTATACCCTCCTTAATAACACTCTTTTCCTTTATTTTTCAACTGTCATGTAATGTAGGAATAAATGAGAAGAGGACCTGACCCGCAGTTAATATAATTTGGCACAGCTTCACTAACTTCAGCAGCCCTGCACCGGTTCACACCAAATGAGGTTCTGAACCAGTACAGTCTTGCCGGCGCACATACACACACACACATTTTTTTCATTCCCCTTAGTCCCCAGTCAGCTGGATGCTTTTTGATAAAAACAGCAAGAACAGCAAGAGAAAAAAAGTTCCTGTCTGTGGATGCATCTGGTGCCTACTCTTAAAAAGAGCAAGGTGACTAGACGGAAATTAATCCCACTGTGCCTCCCTTGTAATCTCCACATTTGCTGGTCTCTAAAGCGATAGTCAGATTGTCCCTGGTTTAGCCAAATCATTTTTACCAGAGCTATCACCTAGAACAGATTTCAGCCATAACAGCTGAAGTGCTCCCTAAGCTATCAAAGTGCACAGGGTGGCTCCAACAGACCATGTCCTTGAGTATTTGTAGTTTCTACAAAAAACTGCAATATCCAATTGATTACCTTTTTGAATTTGAATACTTTTTTTTCAGGAGGGTGGTTTTGTGGGTTTTTTTTACTGTAGTACAGTAGTCAATTTCTGTGCAGCAACAGTTACAGTTTATTTTCTGAGCTAAATTGTTTACATTCCTCCTTTCCATAGTTAATCCTGTGACTGTGTGTGTTAGAAGATGCTATAAACTGCTGAGCAAATTAGACTGATGAGAGAATTAACTGTCAGGACCTTAAGGAATAAGGCTATATTCCATAGCATTCATTGGTGTCAAATTCCTCCCTTTCTTGATCTCAAAAATATTTATCATATTAAAAAAAATCTCTTTTCTGTTGAACATCATCAGGCAGAAATGAGCACAGGCAACACTTTTTCATGAAGGTGCAAATAGGACCTTTTCATGCTCATTGCAGGGGAGTTGGACTAGATGACCTTTAAAGGTCCTTTCCAACCCAAACTATTCTATGATTCTATGATCCCTTTTGGTTGAAACAGGTAAAAAGAAAGCTAAGTGCATGACGACCCCTTTTATTCAGATTGTCTGTTTGAACTATTAAGCCAGCTCATAAGACATCTTCCTGGTCAAAAGGCAGCTAGCAAAGCATGAATGTCAGAGCTTGCTTTACTTTATGCTACAGATGAGTGGAGTTTTCATCCTATATTTGTTCAGCTCTTGTAATTATTCCTCAATATAATTTTTTTTCAGCTGAGAGTCAGTGGTGTGCATTTCTAGAAATACGAACTTAGAATTGAAAACTATGTGATATCATCATATTTTTGTAAGACTTTAAATATTGCCATTTGCTTCTGGAACTAAGTTCTCATTACAAAATGCTAACATTGTCTAAGACTTCTGCATCCAAGTTCTGCCTGCCCTGATGCCTGTGGAGGCAGAATGCACCCAACAGGACATGCAGGGTGATTTATTAGGCTGCTAGTCAAGTGATAATTCTCAATTTGAAAGCCAGTGCATCTGGAATCATTGCGCAGTACCAGTTTGATACTAATTCCTGCATCAGAACGGTCTGTAATGTTTGGCAACAATCGATTGATTTCTTTCTGACTCATGCAGAACTTATTTTCAGTTACACAAATTAGAGAGGGAGAAAAGGGAAAAAGAACCCTTAAATGTTGTTCATTTCTTTTGGCCATTTCTTTGATCCATGTCTTTTATCTGAGAGGAAAGTGGTGTGTCTAATAGGGAAATGTAATATATTATGAAACAGTGAGACTTAAAAATCTTGTTAGGCAATCACTACTTCAGCAGAATGAAACGCCATTGCAACAGGAGGAAAATTATATACCAATTATTTATCCAGTCAAGAAAAATTATGCCCCATAACATCAAAGGCATCCATTTGTGAAATAATAAAGAGAGGGCAGTTCCTATTCTTTTAGCAATCCAGGGAATTTTTCTTCATCTGAAATGCAGCAGGCCAAGAGTTTGGGACCTTATTTAAGATTGTAATCCCATAGCATCACATGTAGCCTACGTGACTGCTTCTAGGAACAGTCATGAAAAAAATAGCTGTGTAATGTTTATGCAGAATTAAATGAGTTGTTATAAGTAATTACCTCATCCTCTTTCTTATTATCCTTCAAATAATGTTTTCCTCATTATTAGAAAAATATTTTTCAGGCTGCCTGTTCCCAGCTCATGTATTTGTTTGTTTTCTGTACTTTTTCTAATCTTCAATAATTCTCCTTATTTTCATAAACTTTGGAGCTCTCCCCTAATATTTCCCCTTGCATTAGTTTCGTTTTTTGAAAATTCCTCAACCATTGTATCTAACCAGAACAAGCATTCAAAGCAAACTGACTGAGACGGTGGCAATTTTGAACATCTTTTTTTTAGTAGTATGTAGGATCAGCAGTCTTCTGTATGTATCAGGCTTATTGAATCTTGAAAACGAAGTCCTCTCTGTTTTATCTTTGGCACAAATTCCAAGGGAATGAATATGCAGAGTTAGCAGGACAGAACTGTTAAAATCTGAATCACCTCTTATTCCAAAAAATACTTTATGCAAAAGGTTAGGACATGAGAAAATGGTTTAATAAGGAAAGGTTACCTGGAAATTAAGTAACCTTGCAGAGCTCTTCCAGCAAAAAAAGCCTGGGAATGTGTAGTGGGGAGGTGAGGGGAATTCTTTCC
This sequence comes from Cariama cristata, assembly GCF_000690535.1. Taxonomy (NCBI): domain Eukaryota; kingdom Metazoa; phylum Chordata; class Aves; order Cariamiformes; family Cariamidae; genus Cariama; species Cariama cristata. Next base: position 38,359 of record NW_009634285.1, on the reverse strand, counting down.
AAACACAGAAAACCCACAAAGACTCCCAAGGGAAAAGTGATTTAGTGAGAGGCACTGTATTTAATGTATTAGCTGTCTTGCAAATGTGCTCTCTTCTTATGTCTTGTTTTGCTTTATTTTGTCTTTGACAGAAATGCTGTGTAAAACTTGCAGTGCTTTGTGTTTGTCTATACTGTGTTTGGTGCATGACAGCTACTGCATGCCCTTGGAAGTATAACCTGTGAACCAAGATGCAATTGTAGCCACTGTGGGAGTCTAGGGAAAAAAAATGTAGTTCCAGGCTCTGAGCAACTCTGTTAGAGATTCATACTGGCAGTTTACCCCTAAGTTCCCTGAATTCCCTCTGGCCGTACAGACAAAGGACAACTGGGATTCAGTTGATATTCCTTTAATGTAATAGGTGTCCAACAGAGGCAGTTCAGTCAGGTCTGTCACATGGAGTCTAAAAACACTGCATGCAAATTAACTTTTTAGCTCTGAATGCAGGTAGGTAGGGTATAGGTGTTATTTCACGAGATTTTTATCTGTAATAATTTGGCATCTTACATCTGCCATTCTAATCCTCTATTTCTTACATATGTCTGAAACAACAACAAATGATAGTAAAGGAAAGCTGAGATTTATTTTCAGAATTTCCAGAAAATAAGTATTATTTTTAAATTATTGTCCTGGAAAAAGAAATGCATTCTACAGGAATCCAAACAAAATGTTTCATTACTTAGTTCCTCCAGCAGTCTTCCTCCCTTCCTTAATGAAATGGAACAGCCTATGCCTTTATCACTTCTTCCATTTAATCTTGTTAATGCAGTCTATTAAGACTCCACTTTTGCAACAGCACAGGTGTAACTGAACAAGTAGGGTAGTAGCAAGAATACTGTTCTTCTCCTAGGAGTCATTTATTTATGACAAAATGTGTGATATTCAACCCAGAATAAAAACTGATGCAACTGGTGAGTTAAAACATTTTTCTTCTTCACTTGCTTAACAATATGAGATACTGCAATGAAGAATAAATAGGGAAATATTAATCATGCTGTTCCAAATTTATTCTTGAGACAACTGCACTTGGAGTTTTACTAAAGATTAATTCTTCCTACTGTGTTAAAAGATGGCAGATTAAATTGGTAAGTAGACATTTGGGAAGTATAACATTTTTCAGACAGCAACAGATGCAAATCCAAGAATATCTCCAGCTGATTTGATTGCTTTTCAAAAGATGGGGCAAAGATTTTAAATAAAAATGTGCAAAGTGAAAATCCATAGATATGATCAAAAAATGAACAAATTTTAAAAGCTCTAAGAAAGGAGCATCAGAAGGATTTCAGAGTCATTTAAGACTGAAACCACTTCTATTATTTGTTCGTTGTTGCCTATGTCTCTTGTTATTTTGCTTTGTAGGAGTTATATTGTGCCTAATGTACGGGGGAAGGTATTGTAAGTAAAGTGACCCAGAAAAGTGAATGGGAAATTATTGCATTGACTGTGATGGCAGTTACATGAAGTCTCAGACAATGCAAGTTAGATCCTCTTTTTTACTGCACTGTTATAATTCTACTTGAGTGTGTTGGGTTGCTCCAAATTTACCTATTGCAACTCAGAAGCAAAATCTGTACCAGCAGGAACACATTTCCCCATCCCTTCTTTCTCTTCGGCAGCCAGCTTGATGACTTTCTGTCTCAAAAGGAAGACAGAAAAAAAGAAAAAAAAAAAAAAAGAAAAAAAAGCAACTCCCATTTTTAAGAACGCTTTTGCTACAGAATCATGCTCATTAACAAAAATAAAAACGTAAACTATGCTTACGTATTTCTTCCCTCTCAACCTTTCCTTAAGCATTATAGTTAACTGTTTTGGCAAGAAGCTTTAAACCATAAAACATTTAACATTAAAAGCTGCATTAATTAGTGGCTTATCAGGACTGCAAATATACATATATTTAGCTTACTAAAATGCTTTGGGTTTTTAAGTTACGTCATGCTCCATGGTTCACCAAAATATCGTTAATCAAAGTATATGATTATAATAGTCAAATCAGCTAAATTTTTCCTGAAGATATCTTGCATAAGGCAGCCAGAAAATGGTATAATTAAGCATTTTTAATTGTAATGGACAAATAGATTTACAGAGACTCCAGGAAAATGAAAAACGTTCCACAAAATAGGAGTGTTTAGGGTTGGGTGGGAAAAAAAGCAGAGATGTTGACAGGAATTTTACTTTTCAATGTGCAAAATAACCCTTTGTACTCCCCTGTTATGCCATTCCCACACCTTTGTTCATGGTCCACACTCTGTAGTGCTTGACATTCCGTGTGCAGGATTTCCTGAAAGTCCTTTGGCTTTTTTGTAATTAAAGGTACATGTTCAGATGACTCAGTGTATATATTTCTTCACTGGTTAGTGCTGGGCTACATTTTGTTCTTAAATTTCACTATTAGATAAAAGAAAACTTCCAGGATTAAAATTTCCAGAAATGTAACTATTCATGACATTTGCTTGCTACAGTAAGTGATACAACTATAATATAGAATTCATACTGGGGATGTAATATTTGAGGGAAATTGAGAGTATGATCAATTAATGTAATTAAATGTTTAAACAATCTTGCAGGCATGCGTATTCAAAGAAATATAAGGAGGGGTGTTTGCTAATAACAGTGATGTGGTATAGGCAATCAGTTACATTAGTCTGACAGGTGAGGTATTGAGCTAATAGACTAAACAAAAGAAACTTTGTTTTATTTTATATGTGATTTCCACAGCAGAATACTGGCCATATGAAACATATCGTTGTTACACATCATTGTTAGTTGTGAAAGCATTTTTCTGTGTCTTCTTTATAGCATAATATGTGTAGAAGAGAGAAAAGTTGGAAAATAAAGTTTTTTAAAGTTTGCAAAAGCCATTAGTAACCAAGTATGCTTTAATGTTGTCTTTAAGTCATTTTGAGTCACATTCTCATAACTTGTAAAGCAAAATGCCGTCTTTGCATACAGTATCCTAAGAGGTAATGTTTAAGGTAGCTGTAAAAATGATTAAAAAATAAAACCAAATTTGTTTTTTAAGGGTGCATAAAGGATACAAAATTATTAGACTTTTTATGTACGCTACCATACGTAGTGATTCCTGGACTTTGAAGTGCTTTTTTATTCCTACCAAGACTGACATTTTAAACAATTTTCCTATGAAATCCTAAAAATGGCACTAGCTATTCCTGTTGTGTGTGTATTAGTTTTGGACCTTTTCAAATCTCAACCTCCCTTCTTTCCTTTTCCAATATTTTGTTTATAAAAAGTAGAACATACTGAGACCTCAGTAAAAGTCAGTATGACTTTCCAGAGAAATGGAAGAATAAAAACTGTAAATATCCAGTTATTTGAATTGTGAGCTCACTTACTTCTATGAAGGTAAAGTACTTTTCCTTTCTAAGTATGACTTAGTGATTTTTCTGTCATATTTTAATTGTATTTGTTTCTAGCAGTATATAACTTACTAATTTTCAGAAGTAAAGATTTACATGGTTTGATTCTTCTCTATGTTTCCAGAAGAAGAAAGCATTTTAAACTCTCTAGGTATTTCATAATATACAGACAACTTTTGCATGAAGTATAAATACTAAAAAAATAAATATTTGAAAGATTGGACAATAGAAGAAGGTTCTGACCATGTTGTTACTTTCTCTGAGGCTGATTCTTTGTAGCTCCAGCAACTCTATTTTATGTGTATCCACAGATTTAAGAAACCTCTTAAATCCTTAGTTGTTCCCATTACACTGTAATACTGCATTGCTAACACACATCCAGTATGATGTTGCTGTTTCTTGTAGCTGTCCGTCCCAGGTGTTGGTGCAGCCTTTCTTCCCTTTATCAGAACAAGTGCTTGAGAAGCAGTTCAGAAAATAAACAGTCGTAGAAGAGAAGTTAAATAGGATTATACTTGAAACCTCCAGTTATACAGAGACTGGCTTCAGGCTCTATTTAGTGGCAACTGAGTCATGAATACTCAAACTGCCGAGTGTCAGCTGGTTCTGTGTGGAGATCTGAACTGTGCAACCATCCTCATTTCCCTTGATTTTGCATGGCATCAAATTTTGGGTTTGAGTGTTACTGGAATTACAGGAAACTGGGGACGTTCAAACAAAACAACACAGGTAGGGGGGGAGGAGAGGGGGGATGCAAGGATTGTGAGTGTGCTGCAGCTGCAGTCCGGTAGCAAAGAGCTGGAGAAGAGGGTGGTGCCACAGACAGAGCTGAGAATAAGCACTACCCCTTCCTTCCAATGCAAGTTGAAGTAAGTTTTAAGTTCATTTCCACCCAACTCCAGCAAGCAGTAACACTGGCTGGATGTGAGGAAAGATAAGGTCTTGTGTGATCACATAGCCTTGAAAAAAGAAGATCTTCAGAGCTGGTTCCTGCAAGACCTTTCTCTGTGCTAATAGGCTTTGTAACTGCACAACAGTGATCTATGCATATCTAACATACAGAATTCCTGCTAGGGTGCTGAGTACTATATGACAACTTCAGCCAGCTCTCAACAGGCAAAACGGACTGTAAGTGTTTATCATTCTGTCTGGGCTCTTCACTTGCAACGTTCCCTATTCCACTTATCCAGAAAAGAAAAAAACATAGCCATGGATTGTTGTCTATCAGGAAACAGTAATTCAGAAACACTCTGAGTAGCTTTCTGAGTAAAGACAAGTTAGGAGGGAAAAGAATTTGTCCTGCTAAATACCTGCTATATTGTAAGCCATTTAAGTGAAACATCCACAAATGATGACAAATAAGTTGGCAGAGTAAATACTAAGTGTAGTTCTTATAGGAAAGAACTTTGAGTGTGCAACATATTTACTGTACAGGCTGCTATTTTTTAAGTAAGTGCACATTTACTGTGTAGAGAATTGCATAGAAAACCTCGTCATCACTGCTCAAATAGCCACCCTGACCAGCTTATATAAACACTTGCTAAAGCTGCTAGAGATTATTTGCAGAACATTGGATCTGGTGAGCTCAAATATGAGATAGCTTGGGTAGTATAATATTTGGGATTACTGTAATAATCTCTTTAGGGAAAGTGTGCAGCATCAGCAGAACCATTGCTTGAGTCTTTGAAGGAAGTAGAAACTGTACAGTAATGATTCTACATTTATTATACACTTAAATCTTTCCCTGTGAATGAGGCAAGTTTCTGAGCTCTTCATGGGGCCCAGGATAAGGCTTTGAGAATTTAATTAAATATCTGTGATTTGAACTCACCTATAGAGCCCAAATCATCGGTTTAGCAACCTATTTTTGTTGTGTGGTAACTTGTTTTACCATCCTTTGAAGTTACACACATAATTTCCGTGCATATGAGTTACTGGGGAAAAGAATTCATAGATTTGTATAGAGAAGTCCATATTGAGAAACAGTGAAAATGACAGATTTACAGAGTGTGAGGGGAGTTGTCAAAGTTTGCTGATCCTTCGACCCTTTCTGACCTCTTTGAGCACAGCCTTTCAGGGGTCAAGTTTTGAGCCGTAACTTCTGACAAGGGAGCTGATTTTCTTCTTTTTGGATGTGGACACTGGGTTGTACTTTGCTGTGTTAGCTATCACTACCCTGCAGAGGATACAGGCAGTTCTGCTTCTCTTCTGCTACCTTCCCTGGCTGTGAACCATCCAACAAAAGTCTGGGACAGACTTAAACACTTGTGCTTCTTATGCACTTCAAAGTAAAGAAACAAACAAGATGCTAGGTAGCAATTTCTGTGCCTTTGGCATCTTCCCAACCTTTTGGTGTTTCATTGAGTGTTGGGATGCCATTCTTAGCAAAAATCTGCACAGCTTTTATTTGGAGTCCAGGAAACAGCATCACCACCACAGTCTTGAAATGATCCCATAGAAATACAAATTTTCTGTTAATTTAGAAATTTTTTTAATTCATTAAAATCATCACTTCTGCAGAAAAAAAAGACTAGTAATCAAAAATAATTATATATCAATTGTCTTACAACATCTTGTCACTGCTCTTAAGACTCTTATGGTTCTCTTGCTCACAGCTACCTTTGCTCCACAGAGAATCATCCACCCTTGCAGATCTTGCAGCTTTTCTAATTGATTAACATAATGAAATTCAGCTCTAAGCAATTATCCTTAACCTGTTTTAAGCTTGAAGCCCTTTGCCCCTATCTAAGGTGTGATAAAAAGCTAGAGGTCCAAAAGCATTTTTTAAAAAAGAATGTATCCCTTGGTCTAATAAAAGATACCACATCTAACAGAAAATCTCATCTTATCTATATCCTTGTACCATCACAAGCACAGCAACTTTTTACTATTCATAAATTGTTAAATGACACTGCTAGATCTATTGTAGTTACACTCAGGAAAGGAAAGAAAGGGCATCTGAACAAAAACATTTTTCCTTATTCCTGTTCTTATTGTGATGGGAAAAGGTTGTTCTACTGCACTCATTTTTTTTTTCCTTTCACCTTCTCTGCTGAATGTAAAGGAAAGTAATCTGTGCAGATCATTCTTTCCAGACTTGTTCCAAAATTAGTATGTAACTATAAGATACAAAAAGATCAGATAACTTGAGAAGTTTGGAGATTACCTTTAGCTCTGGAGTAGCTGTAATCATTTGAACTAGTATTACTTCATCTGCCTATTTCAAAGCATTTGACAATGGCCTGTAAACATCATTATGGCCATGAAACAGATAAAAACTCTTCTAAAGTATTTATCTGCAGTACAGGTACAAAAATATTTCCTTCATATGCAAAACCTGCAAGAGCATTAATATGTAGCATGCAATTTTGAAACTTTTCATCGGTCTACAGACATTGTCATGCATATTTCTTAAGATTTGATCTTACCTTTTCTTTTAAAAAATAGATTTTAAATGCACATAATGAGGATATACAGGGTAGCTACATAAAGACTTTTCTTTTCATTGAAAAAAACCTGAGGTTTAAAAGGTTCTTTTCCAATAGTCTTTAAAATAGCTGTGCAATAAAGGGCAGGGTTGATCTGTAACAAGAGTTGATGTACAATTCAATGCTTTTTCGCAGAATCACAGAATTGTCAGGGTTAGAAGGGACCTCTGGAGATCATCTAGTCCAACTCCCCTGCCAAAGCAGGGTCACCTACAGCAAGTTGCACAGGAACGCATCCAGGCGGTTTTTGAATATCCCCAGACAAGGAGACTCCACAACCTCTCTGGGCAGCCTGTTCCAGCGCTCTCCCACCCTCACAGAACAGAAGTCCTTACTCATATTAAAATGAAACTTCTTGAGTTTGAGTTTGTGCCCATTGCCTGTTAACCTGTCACTGGGCAACACTGAAAACAGTCTGGCCCTGTACTCTCGACATCCACCCTTAAGGTGTTTATAAGCATTGATGAGATCCCCTCTCAGTCTTCTCTTCTCCAGGCTGAACAGATCCAGTTCCGTGAGCCTTCCCTCAAAGGAGGGATGCTCCAGTCCCCTCATCATCTTCATTGCCCTCCACTGGAAAATCATAAAAGAGGAGGGCGCAAAGAAAATGAGTCATCAAAAAAAATTCCAAGTGGCATTGATTATAAGCTAAAAAACCTTTGGCTAAGAGTGTGAGACCATGAAAGAAATCAGACCTGACAATTGCATGGATTTATGGGAAAAGCAATCTTTTTAGCAGTAGTCTATCACTCTTCTATTTCAAGCAATGATCTATCAGATTTCTCAGTATCTAACTTCAGGACTACCATTTACCTTGAAATTCATGACTGATTTTTACAGATCATGTACAGATCAAATCTGCTGTATGAGCCCAACAAGACATAGAGATATACAAGAACTTCTGCTTCTGGGGAATTTGTATGTCTCTGCACATGAGCTGTAGGATGTTTGGGAATCATCAGCCTTGCTGCTCATGCAGAGAGGGCCCTGGGCAGAGAGGACCTGATAGCCTTCATAGCTCTAACAGATCTCAGGGTCCAGACTCACAGTCAGAGTTGTATGTATCACTGTGTGACAATGCTAAGATTTTGTGAAAACTTTATTTTCCTCTGTGAATTCCATCATATCTGCTTACTCTGATGGCTCATTTAGGGTATGGCTGACAGCAAATGCATCTATAGATATATTAATTAACATTAGCTGGCATTAATTAGCTTGCTGAGATACTGCTAGCTATGTAGCTCTCACTGCATAAGATACAACAGAGGCTGAAAACATAACTGGTATCCTCAGCTGTGTATTTTCAGATTATTAAATACAAACGCAAAGCACCTGAATTCTTGCTGTGAAGCCACAGAATATCTAAACCAGTGGCAAAGGGGATACCAAGATCTAGTTGGCAGCTTAACCTAAAGTGGAAACTTCTATTGATGGTAAAGTGCAAGAAGAAAAGCCTATCTTACTCACAGAGCTCAGGATAAAAAAAGCAGAGTTGGCAACTAGATAAAAATGCTGAATATTCTTAATTTGAAATCACTTAGGGATACAAACATGAAAGTGAACTGGTCTGATCTACTAGCATTTTTCAAAGGACTCCAGCTTAAGGATAATGGGAATTCTTGGAAGGTGAAGGAGCTGCTTTTTTTGCTATTCGTTCTCTGATTAGCCTTGATGTTTCCAAATGCAATCCCTCCTGGATCAACAAATTAGAGAGAGGACTTCCTCTTCAAAGTTCATGCCCAGCATGCTTTAGTATCCTTTTTTGATCAAGAACTAAATATTGAAAGCTCGAGTCTTTTTTTCCCTTGGAATCAAAGCTACAGGTCTGGGAGATTATAGTCCTGTCTCTCCTGAATGAAGTTCCTCAGATGTTAAACTGAGATTATATAAAATGTGAGCTTCACTTTTTTCTGATTAGATAACATATGCATGTGAGTGGCAGTCCTCACAAATACACAACAGACACATTGTCTGCCTTGTTGATTCTTATCTTTGTTTCAAGAGGAATTCAGCAAATTAACTGTGTATCTCCTTCCAGATTTACTCCTAATTTCACCAATATAACAATTCGTGAAACTTGATTATCGCCCTACTTTTAGGATAATGAATTTTGTGCCCATGAGTAAATTTTTTGCTAGTAAAAGAAAAAAATCAGCTCAGTGTACTACTTTATTTCTCTTGGGCAGCATTTGAGAAAATAGCTAATGCTTGTTTTGAATATGGTTTTAAGTATATATTTGTTTCTATCCCAGTGTTTATTTCAAATCATAGAATCACAGAATCAATGTGTGAGATGATTTTGTAGTTACTTCCTTAATAGAATTCCACCCTTCTTCCTGTTGTCCTGAGAGAATGAGTTAGGTTCCAGGTGGTAAAACTAACAGCTGTGGATTAGCATTACTAATCATGTAGAATGAATTAATTTCCATTGTGGCATTCTAATTGGTAGGGTGCCATATAAAACTAGAGGCAGTTCCCAGCCCCAAAGAACTTTAAATTTAGGTATAAAATAAGAGATGAATGCTACAGAAAGATGAGATGACACTGTGGTACTGATGTGAGAAGCTACAGTTGGTGATAAAGAGCAATGACAATGCAGCATGTATTGAAACATTGTAAATGTTTTGTTAGACATTAGGGTGATGATGGTTTGGCAGGCTTTTATTGAGTGATACATCTCAAGACAGGATGAAAACTGAATGTGCTTGTCAAAAAATTGGACAAATGGACAGTTAAGACCTGTGTTATTGCTTGAAAAGAGGCAGGAGCCATTATTCTTATTCACATTGTTAAAGTTGATGGGTAAGAAGGCAAATGGAAGGACTTTAAAAGTGGAAATAAGTAGTTTTGCTCTTATTCCTTCTTCATGTTTACTGCATTGGAAGAAAATAAGTTCTATCCCTGTGCTGCTGAAAGTTATCATTGTGGCAACTCCACTATTATTTGTTCATTCGATTTTTGCCTCAAGATTCAGGAAGCAGTACTGAATCAATGCATTTTATACTTGTAAGGAGTTCAGAAGCGAGCTGGTTATTTTATAATAGCTATAAAGAGACGTAGGATATACAGGTCCCTAAACTGTTTGTTGGTCTAAGGGAGAAGGGAAGAAGAAAAACAACATAAAATTATAGGCAGCTGAACAAAAATACAATGTGAAAAAGGTGTAGTAGCCAATGATAATCACTAAATCTGCAAAAGAAACCTAGTACACTGGGTGTTAACGACAGTAATTCAAGAGGTTTCTGGGAACACAGTGGCTTCTTTTTCATCTGGCCTGTACAATTAATGACTCAAGTTTTCTGTTATGAATCCTTAAATTGTTCTGCTGTCTTATGAACAAAGAGAAATGCCTCGGAGACAATAGCAGAGTCTACCTTTCCAAACTTCTTCAAATGCCTTCTCTGTCCTAAACATGCTGCGTTTTCTGTGAGCTCTCTAAGCAGCCATGGTAGCAATTTCCTAGACATACCAATGTATAGAATAGTTAGATTTGAATAAGGATTTGAATTAACTGATGAGTTGCAAGCCTAAAATATTTATTTCATATTAATTTAAACCCAGAGCCTTAGCATTTAGTGAGCTAGTCCACAAATATTCACCATGAACATAGTGCTTATAATTGCAAGTCATGCATGGAATTATTGATTGCTCACAGTGACTAGTACTGTGCTAAATGCAAGTAGTGTCACAGGATCAATTTTTCTGCCTCTCTTCCTGTCACAGTTACAAACTGTATACGCAAGTCACATTAAAAGGTACCTTCATATTGTTTTGGGATTTCTTTCTTCCTTTGTCTTGTCTTTTCCTGAAGATCTTCTCACATTCCCACTGTAGTTCCTGCCTCTGACATTGACATATGTCTTTGAGGCTTATCAACATAAAGCAGCATGTGGTCCCAGAGCTGAGCCTTGCTCCCTCCACATGACTCTCAAGCAGAGATCTGTGAGCAATTACTCAAATTTACCTCTCAAACAGCAGTACCTGGAGGTGCATGTTTAAATGTTTTAATTATCTCAATGGAGATAAGGCATAGGAATTTTTGGGCAGGATCAACCTGGCAAAATTGCCAAGGAGCTGCAGATGCTTTTCTGTAAGGAGTTGCCTTATTTTTTATGCATCTATCATGGCAGGATGGCTAGTGCGTATTAGTTTCTTAAGAAGGGAAAGAAACTAGCACCATCTAGTTCATGAAAACAAAATGGGATACAGAAGCTAACCCAAAAATTGTGGATGACATAGGAGATTTTATTTCTATATATGAACTTTCTTCAGTAGAAAGATAGGCAAGATTCTCCTTCTGGGTTGTCCCCATCCAGAATATATTAAAAACAAATTGCTATTTCCTACAATAAAATTAATTCTATCCATCCTGGGTTAGGAGCAGTTTAAAAATTGGTTTGCTTGCCTAAGCCTTGCCTAAAAATGTGCTTAATCAGAGACAACATCTCAGGAAACTGTGAGGAACTAAAGTCTCTTTAGCCATTCGTGAATGTCTTCCCTGGTTCCTTTGGGATATGGCATCCCAAGGGAATAGTTACTTGACTTTCCAGAGAAGAGGGCCTGCTATCTTTCACCTTGTGGACTTTACCTTGGTAAGGCTCTATGTTAAGTAGGGGCCTAGGGAACTAGGGGATGCAATGCACGTTTCAACGGGAAATGTGACGGCTCTGCAGGACTTGGTTGTGAGTCTTGGTTGTTTAATCCCATGGTAGTAGGAAGGTAACTCTTAGGAAACTCTTGGCTTCTACTAAGAGTGATAAATGATAACCATAGGTAGAAATGGGGCAAAATCCAGACTACATCATTACATTGTCACAGCATCCACTGTACAAGCATGCTTAGTGCTTAGCTTACAATGTGCAGTCATTTTTAAGTATGTCTTTTTCCAGCATTTATAACATTTTTGGCTGCCCACAGGTTTGAAATGGGATGCTTTTCTTAGCATGAGCATCTGGACAATAATCTTGTTTACCTGTCTCCCAAGCCGTTTTGGAGTTGAATGTGTCCAGTTAAAGTACTAATGGCTAGCAATCCTTGTGCTCAGAGTAGCCCTACTACACGAGCTGTAAATTTTGCTACCCAAGGATTTGATGAGTGACTTGTGTTGCAGAGAACTGCTGCTATTGTTGCCCTGGGCATTGAGGAAAGACATCTATCGATCGGGAGTACTGATACTTACCAAGTATGATGCTACTGCCGTACTGCCAAGTGGCAGGAGGATTGCAGGGTGGCATGCATCCCACATAGGAAAACAAATGAAAGCAAAAGAAAATAGGTTTCCATTTCTTCTTAACTCATCTGACTAGAATAAAGGCACAATCCTTCCCTACATTTCAGAGTATGCAGTCTTACAATGTCATCAAAGGAAACACACACAGGATTCAAAGTACTTGAGGGAAGAAAACAGCTATGTTAGCAAAAAAAATATATGGAAAATAGTGAAATATGTTTTTCTTCTCTGAATTAAATGACCATTATGTTTATAAAAGGATCTGAAGCATATCCATACTCAGACATTTTCAGATAGTACCTGCCTCTCCCAGCACACAGCCACTGGCTACTTAAACTCAGTCTGTGGGCCTTTCCTGCCTGTAACCTTGTGCTGCAACAAATAGTTTGAAGAGATGGAGAGGTTAAACGATAATTTGCAAGCCCATGTCTGCCAATGGGATTGACACCTTTGTGTGTCATGAAGCCATAATCTGAACAACACAAAAACTTCATCACCTCTACTGCTTTGAAAAATGCATCAAAATATACCATGTAATTCTAGCTCAGCAAAATGAAAAGTCGTGTAAGCAAGAAAAATCTAGGCAATTATTTAGGACCCCTAATGACTGTCATTAGCAATAATGATGAGGAAATTAGCAAATGAAAACAAAAAAGGAGAATCTGAGGAAAGACTTGCTAATCATGAAGTATCTTAAATTGTTGAAGAGTTTTGTGGGGTGTGGTAGAAACTACATAATGTGAAGCAATTCAAATTTGCCAGATCAAAGCATTCAGAAACACACAGTACAATACAAAGCAGTTTTATATTGTCATGGGGGTGAACATGTTATCTGCTGTCTAGCTCTCATTTTTAAGATCTTCATTTGAGAAAGAAAGAAATGAAATAGAATTATATACTCAAAATATTTGTCTTGGGTTATGTTTTTTTTTCAGCACAAATTGAAGTGATACCATGCAAAATTTGTGGTGATAAGTCCTCTGGAATACACTATGGAGTCATCACATGCGAAGGCTGCAAGGTATGAGATTTTAATACCGCATAGTCATCAGCATCTGAATTAGCCTCAGGCATCTGTGTACAATAATACACTCTTACACACTTTCAAGCAAGTGGTGCCAAAGGCTGTAAAGCCTGCTGCTGATATAGATGTGTTTCATGCCTAGCTTTACTAGTTGCTTTCCTTTTCTTCAAATAGTATTTAGAGTTACCTCCTCATTTGGAACATGACTTAATCACATCTGATGCAGTATAAGTGCTGATACAGAGGCTGGCAACTGTAAGTCACACCTGTTCTACCTTAAATCAGCTTGAGAGATGGATTTTTTTATCTTGTTTCCTATACAACCTATGTAGCATTAAAAGTTGGTGCAGTATCTCGGTTCAATATCTTAAAAGCTTACAGGTGTCAGTTTGGTCCTATTTATCCCCTTTGTATTCTCTGCAAGCCAAATTGTAATCTTCAAAACAAAAAATGCCTTCCATTATAAGTAGTGTAAAAGGATCCTTTGTCTTCTTCCTTATAGGGTCCAGCACAGGGTAATTGCTGGAAATTGAAGGTTAAGGAAAAAAAATAAAATGGCAAAAAACCCTTCCATGCTACTTAGTCATATTAACATATTATCCCAGGCATTAGTTCAAATAACACAAATCAGACTTCAAGCCAAGAGAAGAAAGGCTTCAGTTTTCAGCTTTAAAAATACTCTGTGATTTTATTATCTAAGAAATTACATCATTATTCATGGAAAACCAGAATTTCGTACTACATGTTGGTATTCCAACTTTGACTGTAAATGTGAAATTGCAAAGACAGAGAGGCAGCTTCTCTGATTTCTTCTATGTGGCAACACACAAAATGGTACATTTGAAAGTGGGTGCGTATTTGTAGAGTGAAATGGCAAGTCAGTATTTACTTAATGCTTTACAAAATTTTTTGAACATCTGAAAAATCTGAAAATTTGTGTACACTCATTCCCAAAAGAAAGATTTTAATGCCAACACATGGAGAAGCAATACATTGTCAATGAGCAGATTTCTTTCAGAAACGTTAACAATTGTAAATGGAACCACCTGCAGTGTGTCACTGTCTTATTGTGACACTGGACTAGAAGTAAGCATCTTCTTATGATGATCACATGAAACAGGATTAGGCTAATTGATCTGATACTTCAAAATTGGCACAAAAGCTACAGCAGAAAAATGCTTTAAGCATTAAGTGTCTTGTCTCAGTACTGAGTGCCCACAGAGCAGTTAGGGGTAGAGTCTGCTGTAGATGTGATTAGGGTTAATGCTGGCCCTTGTGTGTGCCTCAAGAGGAGATTATACCCCTCAGCTCTGTGTGTAGACCGCTTATTGAGATAAAGAGCTTCTCTTCCACTTACGACAGTTTTAACCCTATTGTTTTTGTGCCAGTTTTGCAGTATCAGATCAATTAGTCTAATCTTGCTTTGTGAGCCTGTTGTGAAAAAAGATGTCAGTTTTCACAGCAGGTCTTATGGGAGGCATCTCAGTCTGTCAGAGCTCACTTTTAAGGTAAGCACTGTCATTGCCTAGCAATTAAATAATTATTTGCTCGGCCTGCATACTAATAACTGGTCATTTCTGGCTCCTTTTGTCTGAATGCGTTAGAAATCTGAATGAATTAAGAGGGAGACCATGCGTGGAAGAAAGAGGTGAGAAGCGCTCCACAAGCACGCACGCATGTTTAGCCAGGCACCAGACAGCCACAGCATTTCAGGACGGAGCATCCGAGGATTGTACTGCCGGTGGCGGTGCTACAGACTTCAAGGGACAGGAAATCCTTTAGCTCCATGACCCTGTATTAGCTATGCTGTTGCAAATGCATATTATACGTGCTTAAAAGGGGCATCATAGATATTCCTGCCGTTTTGTGTGTATGCCTGCATACATTGAATAACCTGCTGGACCCTTTGAAGAAAATGGTGGCTCTGCCACTGTTGTCACTGAAAGGGTGAAACCTGAAGACAGGTTTCCATCCCGTCTGTCTCTGTGGCTCCTTATTCTGCTGAGATGCCTTTTATCATCTCTCCTGCCTACCCCTGGAGCAAAGTATTTGCTACCACTCTTCTGTCATGATTTAGATGGCAGTTTGTGTGACCATTTCACTTCTCAGACTGACAGTCGGTGACGATAAAGTCACTTGTTCAAGATGCAGAAAGACTTCTTGTCAGTGTTGGGAATATTGGGAAACCTGTCTTTAAGTCTGTAGCTCTTCAGTAATGAACTGCATCCTCCTTCCCCCAAATGGAATTATTCTCAGTAAATATAGCCAATATTATATAAAGATCCCCTAAAAATGAAATGAAAGGATTGTCTGTACTTTGTAAGACAACATTTAGATTTTATTCAGGAGAAAGGGAGTATAAAAGTCTCCTTGGAAAAATAAATTACCTGCTGTAGATTAATTTTATTATGTAACCTTTGATTTTTTCCTAAGAGGGGCAAAGAATGAACAAACAAATTCTTCTGAGATGAGATCAGCCTTAATGGGACAAAACAGCACTACAGGATAAGGCACAGTCAATGCTAGATGGTTGTATGGGGTTTTTTTAACGTTAATTCATTTGTTCTCTCAAACCCATATCCATATAGAGGCTGCTGAAATCTAAATGTTTAAACCAGAAAACCCTTCGCATGTCAAAAACAAAATTAGCTGTAAAGTTCAGCAAATAGAGTGGAAATATCTGCAATTAGCATCCATTTAGCCTTAAATTAAACTCATTTCCACAGTTTCAGGAAAGTTTTGGTCAACCAGGATCAAATAAGTACTCACCAGATTTTTTCTAAGAGTTTGCCTAAGAACATCCGTGTTCTCAAAAGTGTGGATCATAAAAATTAATTTAGTTTTTAGATATACTATAATCACTGATAAAACCAGCACAGGCCAGATAAAGTGAGTGTCTTTACGCTCAACCTCAGGAACTAGCACTGCCAGCGTCCTTGGTGGGACGCCATGCCTGTCGCCTATTGTTACTGACACCCCACACCTGGGTTCACCAGGACTTGAGAGAAAATTCAGACACTACCTGTAGCAATCAAATTGAGCCCTGTGACACTGTAACCTTGCTGCATCCCCACTCTTGTTCCCCCAAAATGCACGGCTGATGCAATTTCCATTGCTTGGTATTATCATCCATCAGCCTGTGCGGAGATAACACTGATTTTGCCTGATAAATGAAGTCAGCTCTTGCTTTCTGGCTCCATTTAGAGCTGTTTGCAAACCAGCCCAGAAAGGCACAACTACTTTGGCATCACTTCTGGTGACTAGTGTAACTGCAGTAGTGATGCTTTCTGCCTTTTTTCTCCTCATGGTTTCCTGCACTGTTTAGGCTATCCTTCAGCTTTCCCACCACACCACCCTGCAGACACCTGCAGCTAAAGGTGCCAAAGTGGTCAAGGAACTTCTCTTCTTTGTTTCTCTCTCTCTGGACTTGCTGTTCCTCCTGTCCTTAATTTTACAGGAAAGAAAAGAATATCATAAAATGCCTTCTCCCTCTCTTTCTGTCTCTAATTCTCAGCCCTGGTTTCATTGCACTTGTCACATCTGCCATTTCATGTCACTTCTACCATAACCCCTCAGTGTCGTTCGTAGCGACTGGGAGCTTGTAAGGCCTTATGTATAGGTTAATAGTCTCCTTCTAGGCCTCTGATCTTTGGTCAAATATCCCACAACTGCCCAGAAAAAACCTTCTAGGACATAGAATAACCACAAACTTTTACATAGATAAAATGGATAATGTTATATTTCATTGAAATGGAAAATGTCATTGCTTTCTCATGGTAGTGTCTAAAGGTGTTGTTTTCTCCTTTATGTGTTGGTTTTACTTGATACAGTCATTAAATCCTAGTGCTTTTGTGATGCCTGAATTTGAATTACTTTTCACTCCTGAAGTGTATGGTCCCTCCAGATCAGATCAACGTTTGCTGGGTTAAACTGAACAGCAGACTTCAGCTTCTAATGCTATGTGTAGTCAGTGCTGGTTATTACCAGTTTCTTTCATTAAAGGAAGAAATAGTCAGAACGAGTACTTTTAAGTCATCTATTTACAAATGCTGACAAGCGTCTCCTCTGTTAGGGGCAAGCATTAGATGATACACAGTTGTTATTGCACAATAAGAATGCATTCTGTAACATTACCGTTTGTGTTTTAACAAGGTAGAATTACATTCTTTACACAATAAAGCACAATTCTCCTTATTATAAGTAAATATTCTTTAATTTCACTATACAAGGCCAGCACATCTGTAAAGCCATAGCATAAGTAGCATTGCACTAAATAAGAGTTTATTGTAGTCATTTACATCATTCTCTGTGTGTGTGTGTGCACGCACATATGTGCACATGGTAATACTCTCTCTGCCTTGCTCTCTTGCCCCTAGGGATTCTTTCGGAGGAGTCAGCAGAACAACGCCTCCTACTCCTGCCCAAGGCAGAGAAACTGTTTAATTGACAGAACCAACAGAAATCGTTGCCAACACTGCCGACTGCAGAAATGTCTTGCCCTGGGAATGTCTCGAGATGGTAAGGAGTCAGATTCCTGCTTCATGCCTAAACCCTTTGAAACTGTTCTTCACTGCTGACTTGTTTAAACTCCCTGTAGATTTCCGGGAAAAGAGAGAGGAGAAGTTCCTTGCTTTGTAATGCACGCACTGTGAGACACAGATCTTTGCCATTCAGTTAACAAAGGAGGCTATTTTCATGGGGAGGGTGGGGAAATCACAAAACGAAGAGCAGTATTAGTTTGGAACAGAAAGAACCAGAAGTGAAATGTGTTGTTCTGATCAAAAGCACAAAAAGGTCACCTCTGGAGAGGTGGATTTATATTCCAGTTTAGATAACTGCTTATATTAAACATTAACTTTTATCTTTATATTAAATATTGATGTGTGAAAGCATCTTTTTCCTTGAGATCTCTAAAGGTCTGTGACAGTAAATAGGCAGTTAAGAAGAAATTTACACCTTGATAGCATTAGAGGTTTCTGTTTGTTGTATTCAGAGCAATTGACCAAATATTTTGCCTTGCTAAAAAAACATTTATCTGTACCTTGCCCCCTCTCTCTGTCTGGGTCTGTAGAAGAAATGTTTCATAGTTTAGCACTGAAAATGGACACTATGCCAGAGGAAAGCTCCACCGTGTATCCGATAGCAGGATCCTTTGGTCCTTGAAGAACTCTGGTCCACCTTCCAAGCTGTGACGTGGTGAGCCATGATCGGCAGGCTGAGAACATGCACCACACCAGAGCTGCGGGCAGAGGGAGGCTTGGGCAAGGCTGCCCACAGCCACTCTGCCCCAGCTGCCACGGCTTGTGCAAGGAGTTTCCAGCTCACAGACACATTTTAAATGGTCAAGAAGTATGAGAAGAAACTGTTCTTGAAGTTTTGAAGCCAGGTTATGTTAATTTCCATTGCCTGGCAACAGTCTTCTGTCTTAGAAAGTTTACAGAAAATTTGTCATTTGAAATTAACAGTCATTGATGGAGAAGTTACTTAAAGAGGTATTTCTTTAGATGGTCCACAGATTATAAACTTGTTTTAAATTTGGACTGTAATAGGACTTTTACTGCCTTGGCGTGTCTCATATCTCACTGAAACAACTTGCTTGCCAGTCTCACCAGTGTGGGAAGGGCCTTGCAGTCTAGTCTTTAATCCGGGAACTCTTCCCAGTCCTAGCATGCAGCTTACTTGGTGCTCTGGCTCTCGGTTCTTCCCAGAGGAGATTAATGTAGTAACATTTCAGTAATTTAACAACACGTGCTTTCTTCCTAAAAGTAATATCTTCTAACAATTCGAGGTATCACAGGGGCATTTTAATGTGACTGACAGCACTGTCTTCCCAACTTATAATTCAAGGACGACTGCATACAGACAAAGGGAGTGATTCTTCTGACAGCATCACTTTCTTCTCTCATTGTTTATGTAAGGGTGTTTATTTTTAATGATATTAAAATCTCTTGCAAGTTTAAAATAGCCTGTATAGATTTTTTTAACAGAGAAATTGAATGTGATTTTTACCTCTCAGCCATGTAACAGATTCATTTTTATCACGGAGAGGCAGGATGCTAATTGACAGCAGCTGGAGAATCCAATTAATGAATATATAATGAGAATAAACAGTGGGTGATTGTTTTTATTACTGAGGCCCTAAATTTGAAGAAAATACACAGTTGCATTTTTCAAAATACAGTCATCATATATTGTCCGTAAGGGTATGCAGTGCACTGTGAACAGATTCTAGGGGCAGACTGTGTTCATGTGAGGTAGCTTGCAGCCTGTGTGAAGGGCTGCAAGTAAGCTGAGGTTGGCAACAAGAAAAAAATCTTAGTGTAAAAAAATGCAAATAGATCAAAGAGGTTGCCATCTCCTTGGTGTTCCGGCACTGCCTTTTTATATTACACACTTCCTTTTCTGTTGTTTTTCCTGACCGAATATTTCATTCATACTCATGTGTAGTCTCAGACTTTTCTCAAGAGCTATAGCTGAATTATGTGGTAGAAGATATGAGAGCCAAGCCCATTCCAGGCTAATAAATGTGATGATTCTGAATTGATCCCAATCGCAGATGGACTGGAAATACTCAGCATTGGAAAATACACCTTACAATACGTAGAAATCAGTATTTCCAGAGTAATGCCCTCTTATTTGTGCTTTGATAAATTCTGCTGAATGTATCCCTCTTTTGTTTTAGAGCACAATTAACAACTAGCTCTGTTCTGAGATCCCAAGATCTAGCCAGAACTTATAGAGAGATGGAGGGGTGGGGGCAGATAATCAGCTATGACCCACTGTATATGCAGGCTGTGGATTTACTCCTAGTTACACAGCAATCAGCCTGTCATTTTTGAAAATTTAAATCTCAGTGTAATGAACCCTGTTCCTGGGGAGAGTGGTTTGCACTCTGATGTTTTCCTCCTTTTCTCATCAGAAGGAATGCATGGATTTGTGCATGGAGATTATGTAAATTGATTGTGTAAATCCCTGAGACTTTCCTCTGTGGAAAAGATGACATTCATTTGTGCTGTTTAGCTTCAAATCTGTTATTTTCCTCTAGGTTCTAACTTTAACCTGTAAGATTTTTTTTAAAAGTGTGAAGATAACACTCAATTTAAAGGATGCAATAATAAGGCTTTAGGGGTTGTTTTCATCCAGAGTGCTAATCCTGTTAGTGCACTGTTTAAAGGTTTGCAGAAATTTGGTAAATCACAAGGGATATGAATCTACAGACTGTACATTTCACATAGCTCTGGGTTGTTGTTTAGTGAACACAGAGATATAAAAGCATATATGGTCTTTTTAACATTCACAGTGAGAAGTAAGTTGCTTGACTGAGGCCCTTCTGTCAAATAGGAGTCATTGTCATCACCTTGTAAATCCAAGCACACAATACTTTTTCCTTTGTGAGATGCATATAGTGTAAATCTTTGCATCCTCTCTCATTTCCACAGAAAAAGACAAGTTTCCACAGCAAAAATAATGCCAAAAAAAAATATCAAAAGAGTGGTGAGGTTGAGGGGAATCAAGAAGAGATGAAAGACAACAATGGTTCACATTGTGCTTTGCTTTTCAGCTGTGAAGTTTGGAAGAATGTCCAAAAAGCAGAGGGATAGCTTGTATGCTGAAGTGCAGAAGCACCAGCAGCGACTGCAGGAACAACGGCAGCAGCAGAGCGGTGAGGCAGAAGCCCTCGCCAGGGTTTACAGCAACAGCATCAGCAATGGCTTGAGCAACCTGAATAACGAAACTGGCAGCACCTACTCAAACGGGCATGTCATCGACCTGCCGAAGTCTGAGGGTTATTATAACGTGGATTCTGCTCAGCCTTCCCCAGACCAGTCTGGGTTAGACATGACTGGAATCAAACAGATAAAGCAGGAACCTATCTATGACCTCACCTCTGTACCAAACTTGTTTACCTATAGCTCTTTCAACAATGGGCAACTAGCTCCGGGGATATCCATGAGTGAAATAGGTAAGGAAAATTCTTATTCCTTTAGTGTAATGTGTGTATATATAAGCTAGATTGCATTGCAGTACTGTCCTTATTAAAATATTATATAGGCATTCCATACACAGGCACACAATAATTACACGTTCACACATATGTGTGTGTGCACACAAATACAGGGAGTAAAGGAAAGAAAATCAGTCTGGTGGTAATTGACATAATATCGAGGCAATTCTGTTTTTACTGAAATCTGCAAATTATGCAGTTTCTTAAACTCAGCCGTTCATGTTCTGTTTATGAAATAGCAGCATCAAAGCTGGTGATGAATCAGTCAGAACTAATCGATAATTAGTAGCAGGGAGCTTGCTTCAAATGAGCTCATTACTAGCAGGGTTAAATGATCTCTTCAGCCAGCCATCCGTATTCTTGTCAACACCCAGAATCCCCATGGCAGCTAACTCTAGTGTGTTTATTGTCAAAAAGCACCAGCTCGCTACTTCTGGTGCGTGGATGTACATGCAGAGGAAGTTCACTGAATTTGTGAGGTGCACAAACTCTGAATGTGGTTGCACGGATACTCCTGCTCCTCTGCTTGAATGCCTTGGAGAACCTGTCCCTTGATTTCTTCTTTGAAAAGTAGCAAAGAGAGCTTTCTGTGAGATGAGATGGTTTGAAAGGCAACAGCTAACAATGATTCTTCTCTAAGGAGGATTTCTGTTCATCTAATGCCTCTAGTTGTACCTCTCTGATGGAACTGCAAGTACTATTTCTGTTTTAAAGAAATAACATGAAAGAAGATTGGCATCCTGATTGGGTACTTCACACATCAACAAGTGAAGTATACTGAGTCAGTTGTGACTGAGAATGTAATCAAAGGGTAACACTTCATTAATGGAATTTATTTTAAAAGAAAGAAGAAGAAGAAGAAGAAAAAAAGATTGTATTCAAGAGCACCCATAACAAATTAATGTCACATCATAAAAACCCTCTATAGTTCTGGCATGGCCTTGCTGCCTCATGGATGTGCACTGAGATGCATAAATTTATGTGTGTACTCAGATCTACTGAGGGCCCTGGAGATGTGGCATGCATTCGATATATATTGCAGAAAGGGTGTATGTAGTAGTTACTGTCTGATAAAGAAAAAGAAGGTGCAGCTAGAATCTGTAGCATGTTTTCTACCCATGGATGTCCATGTGCAGGAAGCTCTGTAAGAAATTGTGTGCTTTAGTTGCAAATTGCGCAGTAGAAAGTTATGCTTTTCTGCCACTGTTTAGTGGGACATGTTTTGTTATCATGTTTGGCCTAGGCTGCTGTCTAATGAAGTCCTACACTCACACCACAGCAGTACAGAGGATTAGTGAGGCACATATGCTCCAACTTCCCTCTCAGTTCTTGTGGCCATATGAATATTACACACATGTGGCTTGTGCAAACCTCAGTCCTGCAACAGTAATTCACAGTACTCCAAACCAGCTAAGAGACAATTTAAACAGTTGTAAGAGCTCTTTCTCTGCAACACCCTGTACCAAAGGGCAATGTTTCCAGAGACACTCAGAGTAGATACCAGAATTATGACAATTCTGATAGTCCATGAATTAGGGTTTGTGCTCAGTTACAGAAGTGAGCCCAAAGAGAGATCAGGGCCATGGGACTATATCCCTGGTGGCTAAAGGACCCCACCGAAGTCAATGGGATCTTTTGACTCATGGAGCTTTAGAGAATCATTTAACTTTTATGTCTTCTAGGTTTGCTTAGAAATAATGCATCGTTCTTAATTTTTCACCCATTTTTTTTCTCTCCTAGCCCTAAACCAGCCAGCCCTGAACCCACCCCACATTTTCTACTCTCATCCTCTGTGTCCTCTGGACAGTGTTCTCTTCTGGAGCACACAAAATGGGGAAACCCCCAGAGCACAGGGAGCAGGACACAGCAAAGGGCCTGTCTCTGAGCTGACAGCAAAATTCAGGTGCTGGATTTTACCTCTCTTCCTTTTGAAATTGGAACTGAGGCTCTTAAATTACTAGGATTTTACCCAAGTATGCTGTATGTCATTTGTGCCATCTACAGCAGAGAGAAAAGGGTGTTAGTGAGAGATAATGTAGTATAATGGATCAGCTGACACAAATGAAAAAATGGAAGAGATATACCATAAAATATTGGGATTAGTGCACAGGTGAATGATATTTTCAGTGCTTTAAAACAAACAGATAATGCCTCTTAATGCTGCAGTGGATTGTTGGACCATCTGTAAAGCTGCAGTCTTGCAATCAAAGCAGGAAAATTCTAAGCACTGGGGTGCATTGATTTCATATTACAGTGTGCTTAAATTTCACCACAGCATTATATCTTACTCACTCCAGTGAGATTTAGGAATAAGCTCAACTCACGTTAAATAGAAGTTAGATGAAATCATAGACAACACATAGGAGAGGGAAGAGCTATATTCCATTGATCCTCGTGCCTAATAGAAATTTCTTTGTACTATCTCATCTAGTGATATGCTGAACCATTGCTTTAAGTATCCCAGATCATGTTAGTTCTTTTCCTCACTGAAGACTTTCTACCAGATTCAAACTTCAAGTCTTAGTTTTCTTCTGCTCTTTATATTCTTCAAATACATGTATTTTTCAAGCACAACCTCACTTACCACTTGCCTGATCTTGAATGCAACCCTCTTAATTTTTTCCTCATAAATGAATGCATGAGCCTCCTTCCATCCTTGAGCTCCTAAAAGTTGCTGTAAGCTCTCCCACTGACAGACTTCTTCACAAGCAGCGCAGAATCAAAGTAGTCTTTGCAGCTTCTGCATTACGTGCCAACCAATATCCAGTTCACTTACTCCTTCAGTGTTATTGCTTTGCTTATTTCTCACTTACTTCTCCCCTGTATAGGGCAGTTTTTATTAAGATACCTCTGACCACACATTTCCAAGTTTGAATCTCATTTTCTCTTTCTTATTTGTCTAACCTTTTCAATCCTGTCACATTATGTCTCAGTCCCCATTGATGCTTTGTGACTTCTTTCAATTTAGAATTATCTCTTCATTTAATTAGCATGCTGTGAACCCTCTCTTTCAGGTTATTAATGAAAGTGTTAAATGCTTGTAAAACAAGTTCTAACAATGGTCCCTGCTGCACCTAACTAAACAACTTGCTGCAATTCAATGAATTACTTTAGTATTTACTTTTTGCTTGCTATTCAACAATAAGGTTCTCTGAAAAATCCAAGTAACAAGTCTTCATTTCCCTGTCAGTTTGATTCTGTTATAAAAATAATGTTTTCTAAGATACTCTATAACATAATTTACACAACATTTACATGCCTTTCTTCACATGTTAATTTTCTTAGGCTCAGCCCCAGTTGATATTCCAGTTCCTGTTACAAAAAGAAACTCAAAGCATAAAAAAAATCAATCCAAAGCTCATAAAAAAGCATACAGCACCAGACCCTCAGCTTGGCATCAGCTGCATTCCAGGCCAACTCCTTTCTAGTTTAAGGGAGTTATTTTCATCCTTGACTCAAAGCATCTTATGAAGACTCGATGTGCATTTGTAGCCGGCTGGGCAGAGCACAAAATGAGTCAGACGCAGCAACCAGAGGAGTTGGGCAGGCTCTTTCTCTACCTGTCCTGCTGTCCACGAGTGGCATGACCCAGGTGTGTCCCACCAGCCAGCGATGCTGCCAGCATGCGATACACCCATGGCCTGAGGGTGTATGCTGCCAGGAACCCCGTGGCACAGTCCTGTTTATTCTTGATCATTGTGCCACCTGCACACCTGGGAAGGCAGAAGTTCCTCATGCTGCTGTTGGAGCTCAAACCATAGGGTGAAATCTGCTCATTGTGTCAAAAGCAAGAATTTGGTCGTTTGCAGAACAGCTTTCTCCTCGCAGAGAGAGTTGCAGAGGTCAGCTGGTGAGTGGGAAAGACCAAATGGAGAAAGGAGCTCTGTTTCCTGATCCTGGTAGACCCATAAAGGGATGGCAATGCCTGCTCCCAAGTGTAATTTTAATTTAGCAGGTATTAAAGTCTTATTTTTAGACTTGGTCGAATTAAAGACCATCCTGTTTAAATATATGTGCATAATATTATCTGTCACTGAGCTGAGCATAGAATTTTCCTTACAAAATATGTGGCTCAGACCAAGGTCTGTGAAAGTTAATGGAAAGGTTTCCCTGCCTTGACTGCATATGAGATCACCAGCCTATGAATTCTTAAAGATGAGAAAAAATTATTAGCGAACACTGCTGTGGAGAAAACAGATTGGTTAAGAGTTCACTTCAGGTCAAATTGCAGAGTGCCCTATAGCTGTGTGTATTTAGGTAGTCAATAAAGCACCACTAGAGCGTACAGAAGGTCACATAGCCCATCCTTCCCATCCTTTATAATTACAGAAAAAAAGTGTTGTTTATGTGTATTTACATGTATTTCTTCAACATCAGTGCTATTTGAAAGCACACAATGGCTTGGAGAGCTTACATTTCAACCAAAATTAAAGTCAAATAATAAGTAAGGTGGTAGGCCCAGGTTTGATCTTCCCTTTCCCCAGCCCCTCTGATCCTGCTCTTCTGTGTGTATCTTAAGGTGTGCAATAGCTCACTAGGCCAAGGCAGCCACATAGTGAGAATTGGAGGAGTCATCACCTGCCCTACTCACCAAATCCACCATAACACACAGCTCTTTTGACCCTCACTCATTAACTGGAAAATGACAGTAAAGTAAAACCTTCAAAATGTTTTAAAGACTGGCCTAAGATCAGTATTTAAAAGAAAAGCCCCTTTGGTAACTGCAAATGACACCTTGTGCATATGTAAGCCTTAATTTAGTTGAGTTCATACACTCATCTCAGGACCTGCCGTGAAAAAAATTATATACTGTAAGGTTATTAAATTTCCATTGCTGCGATATCATAGAAGCAGGAGCTTAGCATTTAGAGGAGATCTTCACCTGGAAACATTCTCAACTCTTCTGCTGAGAATATATTTGAAAGCTAGTCCCACACCTTTCTCCTTTCAGTAGAAATGTTCCCGTTAACTTTAGAAGAATTTAGTTTATTCCTCCATGCCTATACTGTTGATGGATGTCCACAGCACTGTATGTTGCATAGGCAATATATATACCAGCATGAGATTGTCGTCTTAAAAAGTATGCTATGCTTTGCTGTTGGAGGTTGCTAAAGCACTTCTCTGATATGATAAGCATTTCTTATTATTCTTCTTTAACTCCCTTCTTCACGTCTCCAGGATTTGTTCCACGTGCCAAACCAAGTGCTAATGGACAGCTTGCTGAACATGTGTTGGTCAGTTAGATGTTATTTGAAGGGACACTGTAGGGACAATCACATTCAAAACACAATGAACTGTCTAACTAAAACTCTATACCTAAGGTGACATTAATGCCCATGTTGATGTTCCCTTTACCAGGCCACCACCCACCACACAGTGAAGCAGAAATGGTAGGTTTGTGACGGCAGTCCTGTGTAAAGTTTCTTCACCTGTTTTTCTAAGCCATAGTCTAATATCCCTCTTACCAAGGCGATAGTCAAAATTTGCAGGGCAGTTGCCCACAGCCTTCCGGCAGTATTTCAGCAGAGCAATGTTGCCATCTAGTGAGCAATTAAAAATGTGCAGCATGTGCATTTCTGTGCACATACCCTTAGGGCACTATACCTTACCGTCATTACCTATTTAAAGGTGACAATCAGAATAAATTAATATTTCAATTCTGTACTCATTTCAGTTCATGTGCCAAAACTTACAACTTCCTCTGCTATTTTTTTATCTAATTAATTTTTTCCCCTTTTCATACGCTCAAGAGGAGAACAGGATGGCAAGATTTATAACTAATTTGACAGCGTTGCTCGGTTAGGAAACACTTCAACTTCATAAAAAATGGACAGAAAAGTGGAGGAATAAATTAGAGTATTATGATGCTTAAGCATTCTGGCTGAACTGATGCTGGAGTGAAGGGTAGGTTTTTTATAATTGTAGGTTCTGATTTTTTTCAAGCATATATTTAGAAACAAGTTTAAGCAATAAAATCAACAAATAAATTGGCAGAAATGTTAAGGAAAATGTAATATTTTTGAAAGTTTTTAAAATTTTCTAGTTCTATCTTTTCCCACCTCCAAATTAGTAATCTCTCTTTATTTGTAAAGTTAGACCAAAACCAGCCTAATTACAGATTTACATAAAGGCTTTAATGAGTTTATGTTGCCCAACCTGGTAGTTTAAATAATCCAAATGTTCATAAATAACTGATTATGTTGTTATCTTTTACTAAGTGCATATTTTAGCAGTTACTGATTCGAGAAGACCTGGGGAGGGCAGAGTTTGTGTTATAACTCTTGATGTAGATTTAGAAAATAAGGACTGTTTTCTAGAAGGTACTATATTTAAGCACCAGTTTTTTCACCCTGTGGTTTCCAAATCGCCGAGCATCCACTGCCTCACAGTAGCTGCAGCGGACTTTGGATCAGTCACATATTGGTTCTGGTGGTCCTGTTCTACTACCCTTAACACAAATTATAGCAGTTCAATAAGTTCAATAAGCAGTTCAATGTGATGCGCCTTTTTACTAACTAGTTCAAGTTTAAACAGTAAAACAATTAATCTAAAACTATTTGAAAATGCAGTGGATAGATAGCTAAAAGTATACCTCAGACTCGATTTTCCTGCAAATTATAAAGCTTTTTGGCTATGTCTGAAAGCAATTTTACTTCTCTTTCAGTTAAGTCAATTCATACGTCAAATGCAGGCCAACTAGTAACATCACAATAATTCTACGAATTACTACCATTGGCAGAGTTCCTAGCTGGTGTTTGATCACACTACAGACCATGCACTAGAGATGCTGCAGAAAAGGCCATTTTAAATATTGCATTTTATGTTTATTGTGGGGATAAGTGTTGCAAGTGGGAATACAATAAAGAGTTCTGTTTTACAGAAAGGTAAAGTTTAATTGCTTCTGGCATATGATGGGTGTTTTCAGGAAATGAAAATTTGCTACTGATTGTGTTTTTCTGCAGCACCCAAGACAATGAGGTCTCATCTTAACTGTGGTTATGACTATCTGAATAGTATAAGCAGCTGGATTAAGCAATTAAATTAATAAAATCAGTGACATCTTTTAACTGAGATTGTGGATGGGGAACATTTTGTGATCTTTTGTTCTGTTTTACTTACTCTTCAGATTATTTTACAAATTAATTATAAAGATACATTAAACAGTATTAAAAACAACTTTATCCATAGCTTAAATTTCTGAAGCATGATAACATAGTTCTTTAAAGTGGGTACATTTCTAATACATTGAAGCAAGCATATAAAATTCCTCCTTTTCTCAAAAGATATGAATATTTTCTTGCATAACCAAACTTGACAAAATATGTTTGTTCTATTGAGAATCCAAAGAGCAGTTAGAAAGTAACCATTTGTAGCAGTCGAAATATGTAAAATACCATATCATACATCTCATATATTATCATATATCATGACAATCTTCTCAGGAATAGCACTGTGCTGTGAATATTGTCGGTTTAGAAATCACACAAAAAGATCAGTGTAAAGCTAATGGTATAACGAGTAATGAGGCCTACTGTTGCTGCCCGTCGAAGCCACTTGACTGATTCTCTGTCCTGTGCTTCAGAGCAGCAATGTCAATAGGAAGAAGAAATGGTCACTGGCTTTCTGCAAGAAACCCTCAAAAAGAGAAGGCCATAGCAGGTGTCAGAGCATGGAGGGCCAGGACATGTGAAGGATATTGTCTTGCAGTGTTGGGTCTCACACACAACCTGCAAGGAGGCAAACATTAACACTGCAGATGAGAATCAAGTCAGCAAGGGATGATTATTTAGGAATCACTGTAATATACAAAAGTGGCATACTAACTGCAAAAGTTGGTGTGGTTTGAATTAGTAGCGATATGTTGCTTACTCCCTCATCTGAGCAACCCCTTTATCTCAGTGTCAATGCTCCCTGTCCTTAATGTTTGTGTATGTTGTTTCCAGGCAGTCAGCACTGACAATATGCATACTTACCTTGTGCTTTCTGAGAGCTTAATCTGGGGTCGATACTGTATTTCTTTGTCATCCTGGACAATGTTGTTTGATTGTTCTTTAATCCTCAGGCACAAGCAAGCCAACAGAAGTTTGGTTCTACATATTTTTTCTTTCTCAGTACACACGCAACATCCTAAGTTCGACTTCCCGAGGCCACAGTTCACTTTTTCACACTGTGTGCCTTCTGTCTGGCAGATTTCACCACTTACTTCATGCTTTTCACTACTTTCCACCTTATTCTTGAGAATAGTGTAATTCTGCTTGTTATGCAGTTTGTGATGTTGTTCCCAGCTCTATAGATAATGATGTCTTTCTTCAGTCCATTCAGTTTTGATACTTTATTTCACAAAACAGCAGCAATTCTTTTATACAGGAGTGAAAAGATACCAGAAAAAGTTGAAGTGAAACATACAGGGGAGGAACATGAATGTGCTTAGTGGAAAAACACAATGCAATAAGACACAGGGCTCAGACAAATGCTGAAACAGGTTATCAGAATACAGTTTTTATAGTGCAGTAGTCTTGCAGGGATGAAAGTCACGTGTAAATCGGAATAGTTAAAGCAAGATATTAAGGTATGGAGCACTGTCTTGTGCTCCTTTTTGCATGGACACTTTTTTGCATTTGACAGTGTCTTCCATGGCATTCTCCTGGAGAAACTGGCAGCTCATGGCTTGGACAGGAATACCCTTCGCTGGGTGAAAAACTGGCTGGCCGGCCGTGCCCAGAGAATGGTGGTGAATGGAGCTAAATCCAGCTGGCGGCCGGTCACCAGTGGTGTTCCTCAGGGTTCAGTGTTGGGGCCAGTTCTGTTTAACATCTTTAGTGATAATTCGGATGAGAGGATCCAGCACACCCTCAGCAAGTTTGCAGACAACACCAAGCTGGGTGGGAGTGTTGATCTGCTGGAGGGAAGGAAGGCTCTACAGAGGGATCTGGACAGGCTGGATCGATGGGCCAAGACCAACTGTATGAGGTTCAACAAGACCAAGTGCCAGGTCCTGCACTTCGGTCACAACAACCCCATGCAACACTAACGGGCTTGGGGACGAG
>NW_009634285.1:0-8125 GCF_000690535.1 Cariama cristata | reverse complement strand
AGAGACCTGGGGGTGTGTGTCAACAGCTGGCTGAACATGAGCCAGCAGTGTGCCCAGGTGGCGAAGAAGGCCAACAGCATCCTGGCCTGTATCAGAAATAGTGTGGCCAGCAGGACTAGGGAAGTGATCATCCCTTTGTACTCAGCACTGGTGAGGCCGCACCTGGAATACTGTGTTCACTTTTGGGCTTTGCACTTCAATAAAGACATTGAGGTGCTGGAGTGAGTCCAGAGAAGGGCAACGAAGCTGACGAAGGGTCTGGAGAACAAGTCTTGCGAGGAGTGACTGAGGGAGCTGGGGTTGTTTAGTCTGGAGGAGGCTGAGGGGAGACCTTATCACCCTCTACAACTACCTGAAAGGAGGTTGTAGCGAGGTGGAGGTTGGTCTCTTCTCCCTGGTAACTAGCGATAGGACAAGAGGAAACGGTCTCAAGTTGCACCAGGGGAGGTTCAGGCTGGACATTAGAAAGAACTTCTTCACTGTTAGAGTCGTCAGCATTGGAACGGGCTCCCCAGGGAGGTGGTGGAGTCACCATCCCTGGAGGTGTTCAAAAAACGTTTAGATGTGGCACTTCAAAACGTGGTTTAGCGGGCATGGTGGCATCAGGTATACGGTTGGACTTGATGATCTTTGAGGTCTCTTCCAACCATAATGATTCTATGATTCTATGACATTTTTTCTCTTGATCAGTGAAATCTCTAGCATTGCTTGTGATACCCAAATTGATTCCCTTTCTGACACTGTACGCTGACACCACTTTGATCCAACTCAGTTGCCACACTACAGGAAAGCAGAACCATCATAGAATGTTTTGTCATTACTTTTTAAAACATTTCTATACATAGATTGCTTAAAATCTTTAGAAAAAATAAATGTAGGCCTGTTACAGTGAAAGAAGTGCTCTCCCACCCTTTTGCAGACTATGGCAGAGCAAACCCTTCCAGCTCTAGTTTAAAACCCTTAATATTCCAATTGTTCCATGCATATTTCTAGGTTTCATAGTGAACTATGTCCACTCCAAGCAATCTTTGCCTAATTGTAATAAATGAAACCACACTCTTGTTTCAGAATAGTCTCAATTCCAATATAAAGATCTCTTTGTGTAAGCTGTGCTGGAAGAAGTTAGGAAACAGCTCATCTCAATAAATTTGTGATAATTATATGTTGCCTGTAGAGTCCATGTCCCGTAAGCTCTAGCTATTGCGTTGGTTAGTGCTTTTGCTGCCAGCTAAATGATTTCTAATTAGTGCAAAATATACGGTTTCTACTAAATTGGCTAAGACCCAGGAAAAGTGTTATTAAGTGGAGACTTTTAAGCATTTATGAAGATCCTCTAGGATTTAACAGAATTCTGAGTCCATCCTCTAGGTTCCTCCAGATTAGGACTTCATTCAATTGTATTGTCATTTCTTGTCATTTATTAGCACTTTCTTGAAAGGCAGATGAAACAGTGATTTATTTCAAAGGGAGAAAGAGGAAATACAGAATTCACACACATAACATTGCCTCAATGTGCAATCTGCTCCTGACAGTAAGCATTCAATAACTTGAACACAAGGGAGGGTTATTCCTGAACTAAATTCAAGTGCTTCTAGTCTCATATGAGTGTTTTAATGTTTCATATCATCTTCCTAGGATGTTTATTGTGTAGTGTTTCAAATTCATTAAACAAATGGGGGTTATGAAACTTGCTAGTGTGTCTATAACAGTCTTTGGAAAGGAAATCTTTTGTGCATTATGACATTGAGAATGCCAAAGATGGATGAAAAATAGGATGAGATTTTTGCAACCACTTTTAGGAAAAAGTGTTCCTGCTTTTCGGCGAAAAAAGTTCAGACTTTTCAGCCAGTTCATTTAAAAAAATTGGGACCTGTTACTTGTGTTTGACAGCAATGACAAGACATACTTTTACTTTATTCCCTGCATCACTGCCTCTACTACTGTCCAAGAATTTCTTGAGGTAATCTGCGTAATGAAAACAGTTTGCAAAATTTTTCATTTTGCAGTCATAATACCCTTGAATTAGGGTACAGAAGAGTGTTGATCTGATACTAGCTTGGCATTATTTTGGGTCCTAGAATGGAGATTTTATTTAGAATGTCTAACTGGAGTTTCGATAGTTGTACGAACTGATATGCACACTTACAGCAGCCAGCCATAGCAGTGGTGTTTTGCAGCATTAATTCAAAGTGGATCCCTGTGAGAGCTCAACTTAGGATATAAGCTGAGATGAGCTCTTAGCTACTCAACTGGATCCTAAGGGTAAGTGGCAAATTAAAAATTCATTATTCATTTTAATTGAGGATGATTATCAGTGTTTTAGGAGGCACACTTCAAAGTTCTTCAGTTCCCAGTGCAAAAGAAGGGAATGCTGAGAAAAACTAGTCTCTCCTGAGAAAAGAGAGACAAATGAAAGAACTAAAGAGCCTGTAGGAAACAGACACGGCCAAGTACTGTGGATAATTTCCACTCAGCAGGCAAAATTCATAGCTGGTGAATGTTGTGTGCAGTCCATGAAGTTATTACACCCATCTCCACCAGCGTTGTACTTGACCCCAAGCTGGAGTTTTTCCTCAGTGTTGTAGTTTGAAATCTCCAAATATTACAAGGAAATGTCTCAAAAAGTCAGGACTGACTCATCAGCTGATGATAGACCCCTGCAGGTTTGTGCTATGCTGATTTATACTATCTAGGTTGCAATGTTCAGTTTTCTGTATGTACGTAGGATTTAAGCAGCTCCTAACTCAATGGTGCTATACGTCTTTGAGCTATCATAACCTTTGGAGAATGCCTTTTGTGAGGTGTCTACTGAAATCTAAAAAAAGAAATTAAAGTAGGGGAAAAAAGAGAAAGGGGGGAGGGGGGGGAAGAGTCCAGCAGAGCAGTCAAAACTGGAAACGGAAAAGTTCATTTGCTGTTCTGGAAGCTGTGAGCTGTAGTCCCAAGTTTATGCGAGAGGTGTATAGCTTGTGCACTGTTGCGCTTCTTTTGCAACATAGGCTTTTGGCCTGTTTTGCTGATGGAATAGGGGTTTTGCAGTCTTGCTGTCTGCCCAGTCCTTCTGTCGGGACCATCCAGTACTTCCTTAGCTGCTCTCCAGCTTCAATGAATGGAAGCAGAAGTCTCAAACACTTTGGAAAAGAGACTACTCGGCAGACGAAGCAGGCAGAAAACCTTAGAGAAAGGCAGAAGCTATGAGCCAGGCCCATGTTCACCCCAAAAGCAGTGGCTGCTGGCCAATCGACCTGAGCAGACCGGCCCCTCATACACGTTCCTGTTGCCTCTTCCCTAGCTAAACATGGAGGATAGGAGGTCAGAGAGGGACTGACAAGCTACATTTGACACATCTGTAGGAAACCTGGATGGTTTTGCTGCACTGACTGTGGTACAGCTTACTGGGCCATCCTCACAGAATCAAGTATTTTTGTTCTCTCTGCAGTTTTAGGTAGACCAGGCCAAATTTAAAAACTATTTCTTTTGCTAAAACCATGTTGATCTTTCAGGGTCCTCCTCATCCCTATCTTGCCTATGTCTTACACTCCACATCTCACCCTTCAGATGCTGCTTTTACCTGATAGCTCCATTTAATTCTGCTAGCATCAGTGACATCCCTCATTATGCCTCAGGACAGTTCCCATCCATATTTGCACACAATCTTATTTATTCTGTTACAGTGCTCCCTTGCACATTGTACAGCCTTTGTTTCACCCACAGTACACGTACATCTTTCTGTTACATTTTTGTTGCTCCATGTAGTCATAGGCATTGAGGCCATCTTGTCTGACAAGTTGCATGTCGCAAACAATAAAATACATGCATGCACACAGTATTTCTTTCAAGAAACCCACAACTTTTGCTCTGAATGAGAACAAATCTTTTTGGCAGTTAATTCTTCAGCTTCTTGATGCACAATTTTCAGCTTCTTCTGGACACCTCCTGCTATGCATTTGACTCTTTTTTTACACTGCGACATTGCAAAATTCCAATTAATTTATCTCCCCATCCTGCTGGCACCTTTAAGGGTCCCATCAGCAGTATCCGAGCTGCTGTGACAGGAAGGGCAGCGTTCCCATCCTCTGCGGGCTGCAGAGGCCAGCCTGACCTCCCAGGTTTCTGCTGTCTGGTCACACCAACGAACAATATCTAGGTTTCTTTGTCATCCCTAAGAATGGATGAGACTTTACAGATAGAATAGTGGGCCATTATAGAAAGCGAGTCAGATATGTGCAGGACATAATTGAAATAGAAGTGGTCATTCCAGGATATATCTTGTTTGAGTATTTCTGATTTTTCAAGACCTCATATTGGTTACAACTATTGACTGTTTTCTTGATTCAGTATCTTGTTTCTGGTTTATCTCTCCAGAAGCAAATACTTTTTTTTTTACTTTTTTTAATGAAACATAGCATTTTTACAAAAACTGTCTGCTTTCCATGAAAAATTTTGAGCTACCAATACTAAGAAATCTTCAACTTTAGAACCAAGCTATCTAATGTATATGTTTCCATGTCAGCATTCATGCTGCAGTTCAGACGCTCGGAACATGTTCTTTCTGTGGACCATATTTCCCAGACAGAGTCAATCTGCCAGAATATGCTGTGGCTTTCAGATTCCCTTTGGTATCATGTAGTATCAAGTGATCATGATGCATGGTAGGAGATATAGCCCTAATATAATAAACACAGTATATAGACAAAAGAGGAGGAGTGAAGCACCTAGTGTACATTTGTGTTCACATACCACAGCAGATAAGCTTTACAAATCCAGCAGTTTACAGCTGTAGTTATTATAATGCTGGTGATACACTATCATGCAGGCTCAGTAATTCTTTCAGTTGGAATTTTCACTCAACAGTTGCAGCAGTGGGTGCTTGTAAAATAGAATATTGCAGACTTTGATTCTCACACCTGAGTGGCCAGTGTCATCTCTTTTGTTTTCCTTTTCTTAAAGCAAACCTTGCAAATCTGCTATAACTTAGGTAAAATGGACGCTGTCAATATTTCAAGCAGAAATGCATTTCACATTAAGGTCACAAAAATGGAGTTATCTTTTATAGTCCTTGCAGCCCATCCAAACAGGATTCCTACTTGTGTCCCTGCAGCTTCCCAGTGTAAGGGAACCCATGAAATCTCGCTGAAGATTTTTGAGAACAAAATGAACAAAAGCCAAGACTTGATGCATGGAGTAACTGTGGTGAACTCTTCTAGCCTGGAGAACAGTAGGGACATATCTGTTGAGCATCACTCTAGCAGGGTGACTTGACAGGGTTGAGGCCACAGCCTCTGCAACAAGGCAATAGCTCTCCTCCCACTGTATGAAGTTGCTTACTTTCTTTCCTCCTTGTCCCTTTCTAGTTCTTCTAAAAGAATTAACCTGTTGAACTTAGTCACCAGCAGTGCTTCAGAGCTGCCAGGACTCACAGAAATGTTTTGGGTACAGTACCTGTGTCATGTGACAGGACAGGTTTACGTTAGAGGTCAGTACATTATTCCCAGTGGTTTGGGGAACTTCTTTCTGCATGGGATTTACCAAGATGTGTACTGATTCCAGCTTCATTAGAAAAACATGCTAAAATCTGAAAATGTCAGAAAAAAAGGCTATGATACCTGTTGAGACTGATGTTCTTTGCTCTGCTTACATTGGATCTTCTGTTGCTGGACCAACTGAGAAACCAAGACAAGTTTATGCTTTTACTTTTTGCACCATGTCAGCTCTGCACAGCCAGTGTACACTATATTTGCAAAAATTTCCTTCCAGGGACTCCAGGATTGAGTGTAAGCAAGCGGCCTCCTCTGCTGCTTATGCTGAATGAGCAGTCCCCTCCTCCCCTGAGACCCTGTGTACCCTTTCCATCACACGCTCAGCCTTGCCTAGCCTGCAGCACAAGAGTTTCAAGTCGGTCTTGCACCTGATTCCTCTTTGGAGGTCAACACTCGGAGCTGCTGCTTGCTGCAATTGCCCTGGGCCTTCGCACATCTAAATGCGTTTTAATGTCAGCTCAACGTAAGCACAAGTACATAAGGAAAAGATGTGTGGAGTAAAACACAGCATGCCATCCCTACAAAAGCCTGAAGAGTTTGTCAGCGCTTTGGTCCTAGAGTAAATACATTAAATGGTAGGAAAAGAGTGGAGCTGAGGATCTTTGCAGTAATGTAGAATTGCTAATCAAGTATATTTTGAGGACGGTGAAATTAAAAGGTCTTATTTTCAGATTGTTGGCTTCAGGTCACCTTAACCTGATTCAAAATCTGTCTGTGCAGTAATATTAAAGTATTTGAGGTATTTATTGCAAACATTTTCTTTATGTTAAGGGTGTGAATAGTTCCAGATTTTGTAACAAATGGTGAAGGTAGGAGAGCTGGGCTAGGAAGCACAAGAAAGAAAAAGGCCAGCCAATGGGTGCCAAGAGCAAAATCCTTCAATGCTCAGGTTGCAGAATTGTAATACAATTTGAAATCATACTTTTTCTGGTGTTTTAGATACAAGGCCTAAATACTTCTCTGACCATACCTCAGCTCTGTCTAGTTAAATCCTTCCAGGAATACAAGTGACAAAACCTATAGCTTGAGATTAACTTCCACAGTCAGGTTTACTGTGGCTAAGGATGTTTCCAGAAAGACGATGTTGTTAAAACTGTTCTTTAAATAGAACAATATGGAAGTAAACATCTGAAATTTGATCTTTCTAAAAAAGATGGGTTTTACTTGCTTTTCTTGGTTAAAGAAATGCAAATAAACCTGTGTTGATCCTTTAAAAAAACATCTGATTTAATTCATCATCTCTTTATTCCAGTGTGCCAATTTACCTGTAAGGTTTTTACTAGAAAATGCAACAGCTTATTGTCATGAGTTAAGAGTTGCATCCAGCCTTCCATAAAAGAATGATAGATAGATCCCTGTACTCGCTAGTATACACTTTTAGTTATCTTTGTGCCGGAGCCAATTCTTCCATCAGGAAACCTAAAGATAGTGTTGACATTTAAAGGGATAACTGTAAAGATTGAATTGAGCAGGTTTTATTGTTCATACAAAAACCTGGAACTCTTTTGTGTTTTCTTCAGTGCCTTTCCACTAAGTCTTAGCTTATTAACTGTGACAGTAGTGCAGACATCACTCCTTTAAATAACACTCCTGTAGCAGTGATTGCAGGGAACATATACAGGTTTACATTCACTTTTCAGCCTTCCTTCTTGCTGCTGCTTTTAAATTGTCAACATTTAGCCAAAGAAAGAGTCTTATTTGGGGACTGCAAGCACCAGATCCACCCACTGTATCTAAACTGTTGAGGATGTGAATGAGTAAATGATGACATTCCTAGTTCTTTCTACTTCCCATGGTCAGGTTTGGCTAATGCCCAAAGGTCCTTTCCTTTTTTGACAATCATGTTTTCCACGAAATGCCAGTTCTGACACAAAGGCTACAGTTCCGTTCTGTAACTTCAACTTTGTTCTGTTGTTTAAAAGGTATTGAGCTTAAGCAAAGTCTTCAGGCTGACGCACTGAGCTTCGTTAGACATATAGGTCCCAAAGCTGCAAAATAAGAAATCATCTCATTTCTATAGCACGTTTTATCAAGACATTTCAGCTTCCAGTGCTAATTAATTCATCCTGGAGGTTTTTGTGAAAATCTTTTTAATCCACTCAAGTGGATTAAAGGGCAAAGATCTACTTTAAAATTCTTCCCTGAGAAGTTTACTCTTAATTTCAGTGGGATCTCAGGCCAGCACTGAATGCTTCCCTTTCCCCTAACATCCTGCATTCGATGTTACACAGTAGTTTCTAAGGCTGCAATTTCAGAATAACTTTGAGGTAACTTAATCCTGTTTGTGAGATCTATTCCCCTCATCCCTCCTTCTAAACTCCAGGATACTAGTTCCAGCTTTCACCCTTGCTAGCATCAGTCTCCATGTTCGTGTTCATTGAGCTATATCAGAAATCAAACCAGCTGAAAACTAACTTGAGAAAAAAAGAGGAGACTTTCCTGTTTCTCTGATATGAGTGACCCCAAGGTAATGCAAATGCCCATGTCAGGACTGAGCAGTCAGAGCTGGGCAGCTGCACAGGCTTGGGGCAAACAGAAGTGATCAAGTAACCAGGGTCTCCAAATGACATTTGTTTAAACACAGG
>NW_009634284.1:21724-21947 GCF_000690535.1 Cariama cristata | reverse complement strand
TGAAGAGGCTAAAGTCTGCTCTCCTGAAGGCCAGGGTGGTGAGCTTGCTGTGCATCCTCCTTGCTGCCCTATGGATCTTGAACTCCACCATTTCATGGTCACTGCAGCCAAGGCTGCCCTTGAGCTTCACATTCCCTACCAGCCACTCTTTGTTGGTGAGAACAAGGTCAGTATAGCACTTCTCTTTGTTGGTTCCTCTATCACTTGGAGAAGGACATTATAC
>NW_009634284.1:7777-21705 GCF_000690535.1 Cariama cristata | reverse complement strand
TCCAGGAACCTCCTGGATTGCTTATGCCCTGCTGTGTTGTCCCTCCAACAGATATCGGGGTGGTTGAAGTCCCCCATGAAGACCAGGGCTTGTGAACGTGAGGCTGCTCCTATCTGTCTATAGAGGGCCTCATCTGCTCGGTCTTCCTGGTCGGGTGGCCTGTAGCAGACCCCC
Source organism: Cariama cristata (assembly GCF_000690535.1). Lineage (NCBI taxonomy): Eukaryota > Metazoa > Chordata > Aves > Cariamiformes > Cariamidae > Cariama > Cariama cristata. The sequence continues at coordinate 21,531 of NW_009634284.1, read as the reverse complement.
ACTATAATGACACCTGTCCCTGCCCTCCCTTTAGTCCTGACCCATAAGCTCTCGGTCAGCTCCTCATCCATCCCTAGGCAGAGCTCCATGCACTCCAGCTGGTCACTGACATAGAGGGTGACACCCTCTCCTCGTCTCCCCTGCCTGTCCTTCCAAAAGAGCCTGTACCCTTCCATTCCAACACTCCAGTCGTAGGAGCCATCCCACCATGTCTCCGAGATGCCAATGAGATCGAGCCCTGCAGGCATGCGCACATCTCTAGCTCCTCTTGTTTATTCCCCATGCTATGAGCGTTTGCATAGAGGTATTTAAGCTGGGTCCCTGATGAAGCTGCCTTACTGCCTGGAGTGGCTGGGACTCCTTTGTGCTGTTCTTCAGGTGCTCTCCTGCTGACCTGTGATCCCTCTCCAGGCTCTGGGCGTCTACTGCTGGCACTGGCCTCAAACTGGCAGGAGTGCGATGGACTGAGGTTCCCCTCTCCCAGCAACTTTAGTTTAAAGCCCTCTTCACCAGCTTGGGAAGCCTATGACCGAAGATGCTCTTCCCCTTCTGTGACAGGTGGACCCCATCAGCCCCCAGTGGACCAGATTTCTCAAAGCGAGTACTCCCATGGTCTGAGTAGCTGAACCCCTGGCTGTGGCACCAGTCCTGTAAGCATTTGTGGAATTGCCAGATTTGATCAGGCCTTTCACACCCCTTCCCTTTGACCGGGAGGATTGATGAAAAATCTACCTATGCTCCAGAGGCCCTTACCACTGCTCCCAGGGCTCTTAATCCTTCTTGATACTCCTCAGACTGCTCCTGGCTGTATCATTGGTGCCCACGTGAAACAACAGCAGCAGATAATAGTCAGTGTACTGTGCGAGGCTTGGTAGTCTCTCAGTGACATCCCTGACACGAGCCCCCAGTACGCAGCACACCTCTCTAGAGACTGTGTCAGGTCAGCAAATGAATGCCTCCATACCTGTCAGGAGAGAGTCGCCTACTGCTATCACCTGTCGCCTTTTCTTAGTTGCACTGGTTGTTATACGGGGAGCCGACTCGGTTGCCTTACTTAGCCCCAGCATCTCTCCTGATGTGACAGGTTAATTCTAAGTTATACAACACAATTTAAATTACATGTTTTATAATGTGTATAGTGCCCACCCTAATGTCATGGCTTTTTACTTCATACCTTCTTTGTTACCTTGTTTGTTGTGTTTTTTTAGCCATTCTATGTTCTTCCTGATTGCTTCCAAATATGCCTCAGCTTTCCCTAGAGGAAAGGATGAGAGAGAAATCAGTCACTTACATAAATGATTGATGCAGCTTGCATCAAGCTAACTGGGTGAAGTTGGTCACAGTGAAGGCAGATTAAAACTATTCTTAGTTTCTGTTTAAAAGCTGAGTCCTGTCAACCTTAGTCAGGCAAAATTCCCACAGATGGCTGGCAGGTTTTGTCTGTGCAAGGTTAGTCATCCACAAATTTAGGATTATGGCTTTTTTGATCTTTATGCATAACTTTTGGTGGTATCCACAGATACTGCATATGTGGATTAAAGGCCACCTGTAGCTTTTTGATCACAGTAATTGTTCAGCAAAGATGAAGCTGTTAAGACAGCAAGGAATGACTTAAATAAGACTGATAGCTTTGAGTATCTGCTCATATACAAAGTGTCAGAAAACTCCTCCATACAGTAGTACTAACAGCATACAGCAAATCTAAGATTGTGATATTTTGGAAAGACAAGTTGAGATACAGCTACTTATATTTACTGAGAGAAAGGATGTATTAAAATTACCATGGTAAGTCCTTGTATAGTTGAAATTTTAAAGTGATGGCTATTTTTCAACCAGAAAGCACACAGGACAGAATTAGTTCAAGGATTACCTAATAAGGCTCCTAAAGAAATATTCCAGCTAATGGATTTTGAATTCTCAACTTGGCTGGACCTTTATTGATGTAATGTTCTTACATTTGTCAGGGAAAAAAATCCTAGCATGATTAGCATGTAGAAGGCTACTACTGCCAACTATGCATGTCTGGTCGCATTAGTAAGTGGATACAATATTAGATATACCATAATTTTTGAGCTGGGAGTGCAGAGTTAGCTTTATAGTAAGTTACTCTGTAAATGAGCAAAGGACATAGCATGATGAGACAAAGAACTAAATACTGATCCAATTTAAATTTCTAAAAAGCTATTGGGCTGAACATTTTTCTGAAGGTAAAGGAAAATAACCTGAACCAAACTGAACAGACAAATCTTCAATAGACAGTGAAATATGTTATTTATCACTTCCCACAGGTATTGAGACAATTTTTCTTTACTGTGAAATTAGACAGCTATCTTGAGCTATTTTCCTCTTTTGTGCTCAAATAACCACTGCTGGAAAAAATGCCACCTTCTATCTGTGAGCGGCTAATAGTTTATATGTCTGCACTGCCCACAGGACCGAACCAGGTGACCAATGAACTACAATCTACTGTAGCCTTGGTTACTGCAATTCATTAGTGAGCATGTTGCAGTGAAAACACATGCATCCAAAAAATGTATGAGCATAAAACAGCATCAGTGCAAAACAGATTATAAGCAATTTGACTACAAAATGTAGATGCTTATGCTGGATCCTTAGCAATAAGAACTCACTGAAAGGTTTCTGCACCAACAAACATCCTCCTTCAGAAGTTCAGCACTGTCCTTTGCAGATTTGTTTTGAGATATAGCAGCTGATTTGAACCCCATGGACAGAGTGACTTCAGCTAGTACAGTCTAATGTAGCATGGCATGTGGCATTATGTGTCATGCTGAGGCAACTAGGATAATAAAAGTACTACTGTACTAAGTTTGCTTATTGAGACACTAACTTACTGTAATAGGTTTTCAAAGTTATGTAAAACAGGTTAATTGCTGATGACTCTTAACCTCTAGCAGTGAGTAACGCAAATTGTGTCACTTTGCAGAACTATTCACTACCTTTCAGTACCAGCTTGTTCTAACACAAACTAGAGGAAATCAATGGGCTCACTTAGAATATTGAATATCCTCATGATCTGATTTCACTGAAAAGCCACAGATGCAAAGAAGCAAAATCTCTCTGCACTACTGTGTCAAAATGCATTTCATATTGGTCTCAAAAGGGGCTATGAATTCTGTGAAAGATTATGGCCTTACTCAGCAAGGGATATAGATTCATATATTTATAGTAAGCAAATAAGTACACTTCCGAATCAAGCTGTTGTGTGCTGACTCCCAGTAACTATAAACTGAAGATACTTAAGCTAACACAATGGAAAAGCAGTACCAAAGAGAGGAAAAGATTCTGATCACTTGGAGCATACATAGGTAGCAAAAGCAATGGCTATTTTGTACCTCTGGGCTCTTCACTGTTTCCTGCTGCATTTTGTTCTTCATTTTTTGTAGAATCCTTTGAAATTTCGTATTCCTTTTCCATTTTAGCTGCTTCTTCCTTTGTACTGTCTGCTTCTTCACTACTCTTGCCTAAAGAAATAACAATAAGAGTAATTTTGTATCAAACGTACCAAAGGCACTTCTAAATCACATCAATACGAACTTTAGGAAGTAAAACATTTTGACTGATGATTGAGGAAGAACCTCTTGGAGTCTGGCTCAAAGTGGTTTCTAAACGTCATCTCTACCCCAGACTTCTGGAAATAGGAATACCTGTTTCTGCTCTTACAAAAGTACCTGAATACAGGTGACTAAAATGCAATAATATGTAGTTCATAAAGGCATAATCCTTTGTGCAAAGGAAAATGATAGGAAATTTGCGTTTCCTAGATCCAAAGTTGACAAAGAAAGATTTTTTTATTATTTAAGTCTTAAAAAGCATTGATACAGCTTGCTTTTGTATATGTGTAATATTGTATATGTCCGGACTCCAATGAAGAAAAGGACAGTGCATACACTTCTCCAAGACTGGACAATTAAGTAAGAATTCCTCTCTTGTTGTGTATTTAGACATCTAAGCTGTGGCTACAGGTCCTTGAGGGACTGTATGTTTAACTAGCAGTCTGGCTTCTAAAGCAATTAGCATGCTGAATAGGTAAAAAAAATTGTGTTATTCCAGGAGAGAAAATTGTAGAATAAGTACCTGCTGGTAGCTTTGTTCTGGTTTTAGTGGAAGGGTTCTCAAGCTTCTTCTTTGTCTGCTCAGCTATCATTGTATCTAAGTTTTCTAGAAATGAAGGCAAGACAAAACCAAACCCCAGTTATTCTTCAACAGATACGATAAGGAATCTATACTATATTCTCTGCAACACCAGTTTGAATGGTAAGCGGAAATCTAAAAGAACAGTCTGCATCCTTGTCTCTGAAGAATTAATGGCAACACTAAAAGAACAAACAAATACCTATATTGAACTTTGATCAATTTTATTAAAAAAATTAACAACTAAATCACGACAACCTGTGTACCAAATAGAGTCAATAGTCATAAAGACAGTAAACGTGTGCATATATATTCTAGTCATTTAAGTCACGTAAGTCACAAAATATAGATAACGGTATCTGCAGCAATTTATTCTGATGAAAGCAATGAAAGGGTTTAAGTAACTTCACAAAGTATACAAGACTAAGAAATATGTGCTTCCTCCTGGTGGCAAAATATCCCAAACTGCTTATCTGTCTGGATTTTATACAGTTTCATTGGAAAAGAAGTCTAATAAAAGGTTTTAAATTATATTTAGATGAAATAAATTCATAAACTGAACTGATTAAAACAAATATTTTTTAAAGTTGCTGAAGTCAAGCAAATACCTGAAAACCCAGTAGACAGCTGTGGCAATGCATATAGCTCTAGAAATCTAGAAAATGTTTTTCTATGCAAATTTCAGGGCTGAACTCATCTAATTTGAACATAAAAGCATCTTTTCATCAAGACAGATGTTTCAGATATAAACATTGTATGCTTATGTGGGACAAAAAAAGGTCCTTTTGATACAATTCTAAATAGATATTCACAAATACAGATCATCATACAATCTGCCATTTTTCCTCAGTCATATTATAGACATAGTACAGAATTTTCTTTCCCTTTATCAGCTTTTTTAAAAGGTTCAGTTAAACATGGATCCAAAATTTGATAGATGTCAGCTAGATGATGGGGTATTTTTGAGATACTTGGTTTTGAATTGTCAATATTCCCTTTATATAAACAGCTAAAATATTCAGTATGAGATGTGGTAACTGTGGCAGAATAGATACTATAGGGCTAGTAAATATTTTAGATCGCATCTTCTGTGTAAGGCCAACATATTATCCATCAGCCAGGAGCATCTTTTTCCATTGGAAGGATACTCAGCACTGAAACCTAAAGACTAGTTTTTTAGCAAGCACATTTCTCTTCATGGCAGATCACCATAAGCAATTCTGCCTGCCATCTGATGAAAAATCACATAATCCTGTCTGCCTGAGTCCTCGATATTTTGTTATTTACATAAAATTAAAATGCAAGCAGTTTTTGTTGGCACCCTGCCTGATTGCACCCTGTCAGTTCTACATCACATTAGGGTTTTTTTGTGAAAACCATTTCCATTTGGTACCTATCTTTTTAATGTGATTTCTGACTTTGCCATATGCCCTAAACTAAACAGGTCTGGGCTGGGTTACAAGCTGGATCAGCCATACTGATGAAGAAAAAACCAAGCTAGAATTATAGTGGTGGTATTCATGCCTCACTAATCACTTTATCCAAAGCTTATTGAAAGGATGGTAAACATTCCTTTCAGCTGAGCTTAAGATACTATTTTTTATCCTGAATCAGTACCATACCACTATTCCAGAAGCAATATAATGATTTCTCTGTTGCAAGAGGCACAGTTTTTAGGATAAGATTATACAGCTAAGAACTTAAAAACCCTTTGTAAATTCAAGTGAATAGATTATTCTCCTTTACTAATTCATGCAAATGCAAAAATGTCACTGATTTTAGACCTTAATCCAGCAAAATCTATTAAATTAGGCTTATTTTTAAGTGTAAACATAGTATTTTAAAATAAATAGGAGTATTTAAATATTTAAAATGCCACACCCACGTAAGTGCATTGATTCATAAGTGCCTTTCATGTTCTGTCTTAAAAGTGCCTGCATTTAGGCACTGCTGTAGTAAGCTTATATTAGCAGAAAATAAAAAAACCTCCACCACAAGATGGATTTATAACCTGCTTAGACATCTTTAGATTTAAATGTCTGCATACTGGTAATATTTCCAAATGTTTTTGTTATGTTGATAGACTGTAGTGTTTAAAAGTTGTACACATATCCACATACAGCATGTGCTACAGAAGGCAACAGCATTTATACTCCTCCATTATTCAGTTACTTCTATAAATCCAATCAGGAATTCTACGGTTTCTCTGAGTCTTTCAATTTGGCTAGCAATTTCATTTGAGTTCAATATATGAGTAATAAATAATATTTATTACCTCTTTGTCAAGCATAGTAACATAATAATATGCACTGATTTCCAGCCATATGCATTGAACAGCTACATCTGTATATGAAGTATAATATGGCAATGTGACCACTAATGATCCAAGCTTTGCCACTAAAGCCAGACTGCATATGATAACAACTATATACCATTTTCAAAGCTTTGTTTTGACAGTAAAGATATGGGCAAGTTTATATGACAGGCCTTTTAATAAGGACTCTTGCTAGCTGGATGGCACATCAACATGAATCTCAAGATTTCTTAAGCAGCTGCATTTTCTGTGTGGCAGAGAGGAGCTAACTATGTAAGCCTGTTCATGTTTACGGGGATCATCTGGTGTACCTACATATGTATCACAGAGAGAATATTACCAGAGAATCCCAATTTTTCTTGAACAGGATTTATTGCCCTTTTTTCCCCTTCAGAATTAATGTCTTTAACAGCTGGTATTGTTTCAAAATATGTTTGTACTTGTCATATGTGGCTAGGCCACAGCTGAACAATGTTTGCTCTAAGTTACACTGATGGAGTGAGTCATCTCCTCAACTGAGAGATGCCTGGCCAGCAGCTAAGCAACTGCATGTCGTATTTGGAGGTCTAACAAGAATTGATTACTTTTCCGGTATCGTTTCCCTAGCAACATAATTTTTACAGAGGAAGAGTATAGAAAGGTACTGACCTTTCCACAGAGCTGGCCATTTATTTGAAATGGCACTAATTAAAACAACAGAACAATAACTACTGAGCTAATGGAAGTGACCTACGTTGGTAAAATAGGTCACTCCTCTGGCGGCCGGCTTTCCGCCGAGCAGTATAATCTCATCACTCGAACCAGACACCAGGAGTCAGAAGAACTGGTTTCTGCCTTCCCTCACTTTCTAACTCGCTCTTTGATCTGGGATGACTCACTGAAGCATTCATGCTGCAGGAGGGCTCCTATTTTGAGTAGCCATTTTGAGACACCGTGGGCACAGTTTCTACAGGCACTACACAGTGATAGATCCTATTAATTGCACCTGAAAATGCAAATTCTCAGCACTTTTGAAACTCTGAAGGCCTTCCAGTTGGGCATTTGAAAATCTGAATGACATAAAAGCAGAATGCTTAGCTTTTCTCTGGGAGAATGCACTGCAGTAACACTCTTTAAATCCATGGCAGAAGATACTACATGAAAAAATACTACCAATTAAATTACTTTGTTCTTATTAGAGAGGCAGAAACTAATGTACCCACCTGAGTATTTAACAGAATTGGTAATAGAAGCCTGAAATGGACTCTTCTCTATAGACAGACAGATTCATGAGTTTTCTGGACTCTTGTTAATTTTCCTGCAAAGGGTTTTTTCATCTGCATAATTGTCTTGCACCCTGAAGGCAGTTTCACATTCTATCCTCGTCAAATTGAGTGAAGCTGAGATTTCATGTCATTACATTTCTGTAGAAAGACCTGCTTTGCTGTTCTGTTTTCATACAGCATAGAAAGGCTGTGCTTATTAAAGGAGAAGAAGGGAAGATCACGGTACCTGAAATCGATCTTAATGATAGCTAAAAAATTAGTTTACTTAAATAGTTCATACACTACAGCAGCTTCAGCTGGAGAGCTTTGTGCTGATGAGTGCTGTATGAGATGCACATATTTCAGGCATTAAAAAAGCAGAGTTCTCCTGGGGCTCTTCTGTCTCCTGCAGTACAAGATCCTTAAGAGTTTGCAAGGCCTTTTTCCATCTGTGACAAAACTAAGGACATCTCAGCTTGTGACTATTCTGTGGGGAATAGTGTACCTGATTAATTCTTTGGCCAAATCCTCCTTTTAGTTCACGTGAGTGCAGGTCCAAGAACTGCCAATATCCACTGGATTTTCACCAGTGTAGCCAAAAGCAGAGTTTGACTTTAGTCAGCTTGTGTATGTATCATGCATATGTCACATAAACTGCTTAAACTGTGATGAACAAGAGAAATCCCTCCATTGTGGAATTACAGATGGGTCTCAGCCTTGCAAATATCCTGCTCCTTTCTAAATCCCTCCCTCATACCAAGATACGGCATTTTCTTTTTGAATCTTCCTGTTTGACTGATTTGTTGTGATGGTGTGTCTGAAGCCTAATGCTGCCATGAGGAATGACATGTCAGGTGACAAACTCCAGATAGTGGCATCACTTGTAAATAGACTATAGGCAAGATGGTCAGAGTGATTTGAAATAAAACCAGCAGCAGTATCGCTTGGCAATCAGATTAAAAGCAACTCAAAAAGTAAACCACAATTAAATAGATGTGTTTTGGGGTGAACAATGCCCTGACCAAGTCTCTTTTATTGTCCTTATTAAATTCTCTACCTCTCCGACTATTTCTCAGATATATCCTTTCAATATTCTACAGGCGCTTCCTTTGCAACACTCCAGGTCTCCTAGAGCTGTGTTGTGCAGTCCCTTCCAAATCCTTTCCCATCTTGGGGTTGCTACGTGGCCTGTGCACACATTTTAAGTATTTTTATAGCATGCACTTTATAAGCACAACAGTTTGGGACTGAAGCAGCACACAGCCGCCTCTACTGCAGGAGTGGGATGGAGCTTAGTTTTGAAAGTTCAGTGATACCCTCTTTACCCTGCACCCACATCATCATTCTTTATGAAAAGGGTTGTCAAGCATTGGAACAGGCTGCCCAGGGAAGCAGTTGAGTCACCATCCCTGGAGGTATTTAAAAGCCGTGTAGGTGTGGTGCTTAGGGACATGGCTTAGTGGTGGACTTGGCCATGCTAGGTTAACAGTTGGACTCAATGATCTTAAAGGTCTTTTCCAATCTAAACAATTCTATGAGTCTATTATCTCAGTGCTCAGCTGGCAACAGAAAGGTACTGAATTCAGAAAGTAAGCTTTTTTATGCAGCTATTAAATATAGTGAGAAAAAATAAAAGCGTTGCCCTCCTTTCTTTAGAAACACAAACCACTTGGTAGGATGCAAAACCTAGATTTTAGGAACTAAGCAATATGCGCATCAAAAAAGACACTATGACGAGATGGAGATTTCTTACAAAGTGTCCAGTTGGGAAAGCATAGAGGAGGCAGTGAAGGGAAATGGAAGAGGCAATATATTTGCAAGAAATAGGTGCAAATTTAAAGGGTAGATAGTGACATGCAAAGGAATGAACTGTAATATATTCATTTTAGTTCTTGTACACATGATTTGATAATCATGTAATGTGGTGGGAAAAAGAATTAGTAATACTAAAACTACCAAATCTCTCCCAAAAAGGTATCTGCGAAAATTTTGATCCTATGGATACTGGAAATACTATGCACTCACACATATTGTCATCCTCAGGTGATGCTCATTTTACTGTAGTCTGTAGTGGTCCTGTTTTTTAAGGTTAGCTGTCATAGACTTTTCATACCATAGCTACCCATTTTTTTTATTGCTTAACTAAACAAATATCAGGATCAGACCTTTGGCCTGCAACATCTGTGCTGATGAGAACTTCAGGGAGTAGTCACAGTAGTCAAACAAGTCCTCCTCCGCCAAGAAAAGCCCAGATTGTGTCTACTATGCACTGGCCTATGCCAGGGAAATTGCAGAGCTTTGCCTTCATCAGAAGTGGAGCTGTGGAGGGTACCAAGTGTGAATGCGAGAGGCAGAACAGCTATTCCATATTCGTTAGCAGGGAGAGGCAGGGATGTGTTAAAAATCAACACAGGGGACTTTCTGCCTCTTCTGTTTCCCCTGGATTTTTTTCATGCAGCCTCAGTCTGTCTAGAAGAGAGTATTATAGTAAAAAAGTATCCCAGCAGTAACTTTAGAAAAGGACCAAACTGATGAGTATACATATACCTCAGCAATAGTTCACCAGTGAACCATCCGTCTCCCTACTGCTAGTGCGTCCTGCAGTCTGGTCTTCTTTCCAGTTGTCCATGGAGAACAAATGATGAGGGGGTAGAAGAGGTAAACAGAGACATCTGTTCACGCCCGTTTCTAACCAACACAATCTCCTACTCAGTCACGGGGGAGAGTGTGGATTCTGACAGTGAGTCAGACCAAAGGGAGGCGGTGTGAGAGGTGGCTTTGGTTTGGTCTATGGAGGGAGGCAGCTGTGACTTGAACACTGCATACTGATGAGCTGGAGCAATTTCTCTATTTCCCTCCTAATTAAAGGGGCATTTGCTCCCCAACTGGTCTGCTGTGGGCGGCGTGTTGTACACCATAGCTCCAGTAAGCTAGACTCTCTACTACAAGGAGGTGAAAAGTGGGATCCCCCTCAGAAAAAGCTTAAACTTAATTTTCCTCCCACTCCTTTGCCTCTTTCTCTTCTCCAAGGTTGTTCAGTTGTGGAAGATACAGAAGCTCCAATTTAGAAACTGAAAACAAAATGACCACCCTCAATCATAAGATGCAATAAAATAACGCCTTATATGCAGTATCACCGTGAAGCTTCTATATATCTGTGAGATAGAGAAGTACTGATGGCAAAAGTTTGTGCTACATGTACTAGTCAATAAATGAGAACTCTACACAAGAATACAATGTGCACATAACTAATTTACATTTCTAGGGTAATAGTTCATTGGATAACACAACTTTCATTTGTTTGGGGTGGCAATGGATAAATTTGCTACAAATCTACTCTTGTAAGCAGCATACAGCAGGAGAATACAATCAATGTACTGCATAAAAAGAATTCACATAAACACACTGGTGCCTTTTAAGAATTTGTCTATCACCTCTGAAAGCTCTATTTTTGTTATGGTCCACTAGGCCCTAATTACAAATATTTCCTAGAATGGTTCTAAAGATCACTCATTATTTTGGTTTCATTAGTGGGAGATGATTTACAAATGTATCTGAACAAACTGGCAGAAACCATTTGTTCCTGCTTCTGAGCTGACAAGAATATTATTAAAATAAATGTATTGCAAAACTATAGTTTACTTTACATAATGACTATAAATAGATCTTTTACCAGGATCATAGTGGACTAATACACTTTCATTTTAAAATTAGCTAGATAGCCTGGCATATGCAGGAAAAGTCACTCAGCACACAAAAATTTCCTCTTCGTGTTGTGTAGATGAAGCTTCTCCTTAATATTTCTCTGGTCTGTGGTAGATGGCTCTGATAGAAAAGCTATCAGAGACATCTCCACCGTGACACTGGTCAAGACACAGAAGGAAAATGAAGGAATGCATGGTATTATTCATAGACTAATATTCAAACAGTGCAAGTATCTATGCAATGCATTTCTTATTCTGCTCTGCTGAAATCTAAGTGAGTTTTGCTATTGGCTTGAACAGCACTTTTTCTCTTGAAGTACTCAGCACCGTGAAGGATATAGTCCTTTCAGTTCTGCACGGAAAATACAGTATCATCTATCTATGCAACAAAAACAGTATGAATACCATGAATAATGAAATATTTTATGCTGAATCAGTCAGAACTTCTCTGAAAGCTTCTTGCTGCTTTCCGCTGGTCATTATGCGGAGAGATTCCAACTCTTTCTTTCCACTCGGTCACTGCACCCTTGCCAACAGCAATCATTGTTTCAGTAACTGTCCTAAGGCCCTCCCAATTGACTCAACCTGTTCAGTGACAACAGCCTGTGCCTCTAGCAGGTTGGGGCAAGCAAGGAGAGTTCAGCTGTTTGGGCAGCATTTGCTGGATGCTAGCAACCAACCCACAGGTGCATACGTTGATACCACAGTTGGATCTAATTCACAAGCCACCTAAGTAACTGGCATCCTGTATCATATGATTAATTACCGTTTGCTTTCTGTACCAACAGCGTTTGACCATTCTTTTAATTGCAAAAATGATTTTAAAGCAGCTTTCAATCTTCAGAGGGCAGACAGGCTTTCTAGAAAGACTTTTGAAAACCTTTGAACAGCCTAGAAACATATCATGAGGCTTTCACTCGACAGAAGAATTTGCACCCAGTACATCAAAACTCAGCATTCGTAGTTAAGGAAGTAAAGAGTGATAGAAGTTAATGGCATTTTGCCACCAGCAGGGCAATTATCAAATATGATGCATTTAATCTGAATGCACATTTTATATCAGTTTGTTACAGCCTCTCTTTAATGCTTCCAAAGCTATACTTTCTGAATACATACTGTAAAAAGTAGGCAGTACTTTTTCTCCTCTTTCATATATATGAATACTTCGGTTTTGGCTTTCTGGGTTCTTTGTTACAGATTTTATTTAGCATATGGAAAATTTTAAAATATGTATTACATAATATTGAATATGTGTATTAAAACATGAACTTCCTCTTCCTTGCATTTGTATGTGCATGCACGTGTGTTTTTCTTGCACCACACTGCAGCTACATCCTTTGTAACTTAAAGCTAAACCTAATAACATAATTCAACGCAGCAGCAAGATACTTTCCCCTAGAGTAGGATACGATGATGATGACATAATGCTGTGGTTTCCAAATCCCAAACCAGCTGTTACTGGTATATGCATTCAAATTCACTGTCTCTGCATCCGTGTGAGAGGCATAAAAGCTTGTGACTTGATTCAGTAAATGATTTATTATTTTGAATGTATAATTCAGGGACATAGCTTACACATGGCTTCAGCCACAGAGTGGGGAAAAGTAATTTAGGCAGTCTCCTACTGTAATAAAACAGAGAAAGGATATAATCCATCTGCACAGACCCAGTAGGTATTTTCCACCAACTAGCATGGGATCTGTTCACTGACTTTGGACTGAGGGAACAACTAAAAGCTGCCAATTTTTAAAATTGTTCCTTCTCTCTGACAGACATTCACACCAATTCCTTTATCTGCTATAAATAAATACAGCTGGGCATCGATCCCCTAAACCAAACTGCATCAAGAAACACAGTACCTGTTCAAGTATTACTGGGTATATTATGCTGTAACTTATAGTTGAATAAGGGTGGCAATAAAACTGTTGCCATGCTTATGGATACTGCAAGAAGCTGATTCTCCTGTGCTTGCTGTTCTTGAATATTTGAGAATATTAGCTCAATAAATGAAGGTCAGCTTTAAAGTAATTTCTCAACAGCAAGTCTAAAAAAAGAATACCACAGAAGCAACTTGAGACCTATGAGAAAGCTTTTTCCACTACAGTAAGTTGCTTTGATGGAGTACAAAATCCATCTCTGTATAAATCACTCATTTGCAAGGCAGAGGCTGGATACATCAATTGAAAGTCTCACTTTAAATCCAGACTAAATCAGACCTCTGAAACTCTTAACCTAATCCCTGCCCTCTGTACTATGTCATCATGACAATTTGTTTCCAGGGTTACAGTATTTATTTACTCAAACTAAAACCAATGTGAACAACTGCCCTGAATTTCAGCA
>NW_009634284.1:0-7746 GCF_000690535.1 Cariama cristata | reverse complement strand
ATGCATCCCTAGTGTAATTCCATTATCTGAGTGGTCTTGCATCAGGGATTAATTTAGCCTATTAACTTCTGGCACAACACTATCAGTGAGGGCGATATCTGCTCAAGCCATATTATCTTCATTTGTAGAATGACACTGAAACCACTGTGCTTCTAATCAATCATTTCTTCATGTGCATCTTTCTTTAAATGCACAGGCAGCCAGAGAAAGAGCTGAACTGGAGCATAAATTGTACAAATATTCCAAAATTCAAGGACTTCTCACAGAAAATAAAGGGATAATCTTGGTCAGAGATATAATGAATTCTTTAGAGAGGGGGTGCAACCATGCACTGAATGTGAATCACGATCCACTGGATTTTTTGTAGCCAAGTAATTGATAATTAATCCATACAGTTACAGTTGCATTTATCAATCATGTACCTGCAATGGCCCGTATCAAACGGGCCAGCAGAAGTCATGGAAGATCATTGCCAGTCCTATCTCTGCGACAGGCTGATTTATTAAGCTGAGAAATTGCCTTGATGTAAACAAAAACTTTTCAGGCTAACCCAGATCAGGACTACTTGAGAAAAATGAAAAGGTTGTGCTGAGCTTATGCAGATAAGCCCTCCTTCTGTAGCTCTGCTTGTTTAACTAGAAAGGCTACCAACAGTTAATATAAGAGTGTAAAAGCCAGGAAAGGTGTGTGAAAAAACAAAACAAAAAACCCAAACCAGGCTATTCCAAAATCTCTCTTCAGGAAATTATAACAATTTCACAAAATTGCATAGTCACAGACTCTAAAGTGGATCCTCTTCAAAAACTATTCCTGTGCCAAGAAGTAACACTTTCCATAGATGGAAGGAGTTTTATTTGGTAGAAGACCACAGCATTAGGTCCCGTCTGCTGTAGCTACTTACAGATGACAGATTAAAGGTGCTGAAGTGTTCTTTTTGGAAAATGCAGGTACATGACCTACCTCAATACAACTGAGCAAAACACTAATTGTCCCCTGACATAAAGCCATTGAAATCAAGTGCGCTTCACAAGTATGAAAGTGGAATAATCCTCTAAATATATATCTGATAAATAACCTTTCCTTCATTAGATGGAAATATTAAAGCAGTATGGAATTCAACATTGCCATAATAAATGATCAATCATTTAGAAGTTCAGCTTTAACATTTTGAACAAACAAGTCTGAAACGGGACTCATAAGAGCAAGGAAGATGAGAATATAATTATCACCGTTGGTAGAATAAGAACATAGCATTAATAACACTGTTGCACAAAGTATGTACTCTCACCCAGATAGGAAACTCCTTCTTCTGGTGTGATTGTTCCGTATTTAACCATCATCTTCACAAAATCAATCAGGGTTTTCATGATAGTTATCAAGGTCTCTTTCTCTTTTGCCTCCGTCTCTGTGTGAAGATATAAAGCAAAACTAGTCAAAGACTCCAGGCAACTCGGAAAAACTCAGTTCTGCAAATTCTGCACAAACTTCATGCATAAAAAATGACCTACTCAGTAAAAAGAAAATGCTGTGCTGGATTAGCAAGGAGAACTCATCTATATGTTTCCCTTTAAACTGCTCCTGCTAAGTACAGTTGAATATACTTTAAAACTTCAGGGTTTGGCTCTTCTTTTAGCTTTCTGTCTTGAAGGGAAGACAATGTTAGGGAAGGCAAATCATATTAATTCCATTTCACAGAAAAGAACACTAAGCACACTGAGATAAGTGACTTGACAGAGTTCAAATTGCTGGTCAGAGGGCAGATATAGGCAGAGTTTTCTACAGTCTCTGTCCTTTTCTTTTATCTGGCTGTGAACTACTTAATAGACCAGTCTGGCTCTGTATGAGGAAGATAGCTCAGAGGTCCTTTCTCCTACAAGATCCATGGGTTCAATGACAAAAATATAGAGTGTCTCAAATGAGATTGTTACCGTGCACAAGACCATGACTTAGGTACAGACAAAACTTAGTATTACATGGTTGGGAGGATCATGACTCCGCATTAGGATACAAAAAATGATTTATTATAAAAATCCATCCTCCGTACCCATACACATCTTTATCTTCATGATCACTGCTTCTTAGCTTTCTTTTTCCACTGTGTTTATCTGCTGAACACTACTACTGCTATTTCTGCATGAGCAGCATGAAACTCCCCCATCACACAGTTACACAAGCTCTTCCCGCACCCCAGGTTGTCACTGAAGGACCCAACAGAGCCAGGGGCAGTGTCAGACAGGGACAGTCAGAAAGGTACTCCCAGCCTTGGCAGAGGGCCAACCCCTTTGGAGAGCTGCTGAATAGGTTTTTTATTGCTGCCTGCAATTTAACACACATCTGTAGGATGCAACTGAATCCCCTCTCCTCCAGCTTGCTACAAGCCAGCAAGTGAACAGCATAAAGCAGGAGCCAAGGCAGAGATGTGCACCCAGTGGGACCTGGTTCTGTTTGCCTGATAACCTGTTAAACCAGTTTCTGTTTTGTGAGTAGAAAAAGGAGAACTAGCATGCAAAACTACCAGGGGAAAAGAACAGGAAGAAGCATATGACATTTGTAGATTGGATTTGAGCAAAATATACCTTCAGGTTTTTCATTCTAGCTCTCCACTCAGGTGTTTATGGGGACAGTTTGAAGCAAGATTAAGGCTCTCGCAGGACAAGGAATCTACAGAATAAATTGTTGCCGACTGCTGGAGAGAGCAGAAGATATGTTGGCTGAAAAGAGTGAGAGTGGGTGTGTGGTAGAGTGTGCTGACAAAGGGGCTGTGGCGAGGTGCCACAATCTTGCCTCCAATAACTGGAAGGCAATGATGTCTAGCACCGGAATAGGAAGAGACGTGCAGAGCTTTCATTGCAATAAACAGCAAACCTGTGGTTTGTGAAAAGTGTGGGAGACTCAGCCTATTTACTGGTACCATCACTGTGAGTATTCTACTGTGGCTTACTCGTATGTCTGTTGGCTTAGAAGACACGGATGTTACTGGAAAGATCTCTGGAGAAAACAATTTGCCAGTTTTTTATCATGCCCTTACAGGAATGGAAAGAATTCAATACTCCTGATTCATACAGCACAAGATGGGAAGGGCTACCTAGGTCACACAGTCTGCAGTTCTGAGTGCTGTTCCTTCTGTTGTTTTGCCATACTCACTAATCAAATTAGTTTCTGCTATGCATCTTGGAGAACATTTTTAAAGCACATGGTCTCTTGCAACTAGGAAAGCTGTGGGGAAGGGAAGGAAAAGGAGTAGAAGAAAACAGAGAGAATCTTAATTTTCTATTTTTTTTCCTGAATATTCCTGTAAACACAGGATGAGCTCACCTGAGTTAAGACTTTTTAATAGTGCGTAAAAGTTTGGAAAATATTGGAGGTCTTCAAAATTATCTTCAGAAGGCAGCTCATTTCTTCTTTCGAAGATATTAGATGATGACCATGTGTTATCCAGTGTATCATCAATTTCTCCATTAATGAAACTATCCTGATCAGCTTTGCTTGGTGTCTCCACAAAAGACATAAAAAAGTAACATCTGTAAGCATATTCTTTCAGTCATAGAGCTAATAGAGCAATGAATAGCATCATAAACTTATGCCAACATTTTCCTAACTACGAGGTGAAGACTATACTATTTTCTCAAAGTTATTTCAATTTGGCATCTGGCTTAAACCTCAAAATAACTCACAATTTGTTTTTCTATCTGATGGAATTTCTTTAAGAACACCTTTACTTTCCAGATTGAACTACTTATTCCCTAAAGCAAAGCAGTGTATTCGTCTACTTGTACCATTTGGCAAGTGAGTCAAAATGATTAGCTAAGAAATTACCATTCTTTCCTGTTGCTTTTCTTTTGTATCACTGTCTGCCCTGCTTGGAGGATAATCAAAATCTTCAGACTCCTTCTCACGATCCTTTGCTTCATTTGCAATTAGCTGTTGTAAAACCTCTGCCACTTCATCTTCCAGGGTATAGGCCTGACTCTCTGTGATCTGTTAAAACATTTATGCAAAGTACTTATAGATTATTGTGTTTTTCCTAGATTAAATATCAGTATGAAACTTCAGCTTTGTAAATTGCTTGCTTCAATTATGTTTGCTTCAAAGCTGGGCACAGCCAAATTAGCTGTAATACCTTCACTGATGTGTATGTATGTGTATACATGTATACATATAGACACGTCTAGATTTTTATAAACATATATATACACACATACAAACACACATCAAATATGTATGTATACAAAAAAACCCCCACACCCACACATATAGCCTCCAACAGGAAAGCAAACTCCTATTGGGCTTAATACAATGGAGTCCAGCTTGGAAGATGGAGTTACAAGTGCAGTATACCTATATGTGTATATATGTGCGTGTGTGTATATGAATATATATGTTCTGCAACACACCTGTGTACAATTGAATAACTACAACAGAATACAGTAATGTAGAAAGGGGAAAAGCAAATAGCTTTCTAGAGCATCATCAAAACACTTTTTCTTTGCTTCATAACAGCTGTCATTTGAACGAGAACTCTACCATGCAGCTGTCCCACAGCTCCCTTTGTAATCAGTGGGATTCAGCATGCAATACCTAATTGCAACATCTAGTGCAGAAACGATAAGGTTAGTATTTAAAAATATATGAATCCCATATTGCAGTGGCTAAAACCACTGAGATATCCAGAGGTCAGAGACAAACTCAGCCTTGCTAAAAATCAGTAACAATGAGAAATGTATCCTCAACTAACCAGCATCATTAAATGTCTGCTGATGACAATAATTAGCAGGTGGATAGGAATGAGCTCAGACTTTTCCCTATAAACATCCAAAAGCAATCGATAATACAAAAGAACTCGGTGAGAATCGGAACACAAATTAAAGGAAAAGTGGGCGCAAACATGGGAGGAGTACAATCAGTGAACCTTTTTCTCAACATTAGAAACATTCTGCAGTTTGGCCTATTTTGTTGCAAATCCATCACAGGAAAAACAAGGTTATTGCAGAACTAAACCCATGTGCCTGAATGAGTCAAGAAGCTTGCCTACAGCCTGAATCCCATTCATTTTCACTCAAGTCAGCGTTAAGGGCTGAACACAGTGTACATACAAACTGTTTTTTAAAAGAGCATTAAACCGACCCACAAAACAGCTAAATGAAATATTAACAAGATACTTACTAGCCCCAGATTTAGAAGTTTTGAAACAATCTTGTCAAACACTCCTCTATCATTTTCCTCATAAATTCTTGCAGCAATTTTTTGAACAATGTCTTCAGCAGTCAAAGGAGTGCCATCTAATTGATGGAGGCCATCTGGATCATCTAAAAGGATTACAGTTTAACTGTGTGCTGACTGTCCTAACTCATTTGGATTAGACATCTTGTAAAAAAATATCTGCCCACATCTTTTTCTCTTCAGAACAAAGCTGCACTTTTTAGACACATTAGGAATATACTTTGATACATGCTTTGGAATCCATTACATCAGTGCCAGTGAACAGTTCTTTATGTCCATTTTCCACATCGGAAAAATGTCTTTCTGACTGGATCTTTTGAAAGAGCAGAGATGAACGTCAGGAGCATACTCTCCTGTTTACAGAAAAAAATTGTAAGAATGAGAGAACACTGCTGACGTATCCGCTTACCTGCATCTTCCTGCTATCTGCTTTCATTGTATGGCCACTTAGATCAAGACAGATCATGACAAACAGCATTCTATCTTCTTGTTTGGATTTAAGCAAATTAAGTTTTAATTATGTAATCGTTACTTCTGGCAAATAATATCTTCATGACCAATGGGAAAGTGAGTATGATGAGCAACCTTTGGTCTGTCATCAGCATGCTTTGATATAATTAAAAATATCCGGAGCTAAATGCTGTTCACAACTCTCAGAGGACTCACTTAAACTACAAGTCAAATATCTACTCCTGTAGTAAAGGCAAGTATTCTTTGGCCTTCAGTAATTTCTTTTAGCTTTGTTATGAGAATTATCTAACATTGTACATAACATTTGGAACAAATCTGTGTGACTTAGCTCTATATAAAAGTGCCTCTTCCTTTCAAATCACAATAAATATATTTTCATTTAAAAATATGTCCCATTTTCCTTCCATCAAGTCTAAATTGCTAAAAAACATAATGCAAATTACACAGTTGGATTTTCCTCCATGGAGGGAGACTGTGAAAATCAATAGCAATTCTTTTGTATTGTGTTTCAAAACCTAATTGTAATACAAGCTTCCACAACTGGAAATAATTGAAATTGCGCTCCAGTAACAAGTAGAGCTCATGTTTAGTGGTGAGTACAACATTTATGATTGCAATCAGTTTGCAAGAGAAGTCTAACCTAAAAGTCACTGAAAAATGATTATAGAATACCTTGGAATTTATAATCCAGCCCACTTTTGGTGGAGTCATAGTCATCCACAAGCCTGCGGTTCTTGGTGGAGTCTGCATCATCAATGGCCAGTTGCTGTTCATACAAAGAGCTTCTAATTGACTCCTTCTCCTTTTCATTCCTCTCTCTTTCTGCTACTGATTTTAGCAGGTTCAGGTCATCAACAAAGGAATAATTCCTGAACTCTGGTTTATTTTCTGGAAAATATACTAATACACACATGACATAAAATCTGATACCTCTTTGAATACCATTATGAATATTGCTATAAAACCAGGAAAGATGTTTTACCTGTGGGAGCTATTTTCCTATTCTTGTCTGCCTCAGCTTCAGCAATCTGATATACAAAAATAAAACAAACAAACAAACCAGCAAACAGGCAGAAGGAAAAAATACACTAAAATGTGTGATCTCTTAATTTATCAATATCAGCAGAAGCCTTAATGCCTGATCTTCACTCTAAGTAAGAAGTTTGCCTTAATAAGCAGAACATGATTAAGCGCTTGGCACTTTTTATCAGTACCACTGCATCCTCTGATCAGAATCGGACATTACAAGAAGCTGCAACAGACTTTCCATTTTAAGGTAAATGCCAGTTACATTTTCCTTCTTCAATCCAAGCTCCTGCTATATTCCCGTAGGACGCCAATACAAAGGGGTGACACATCTCTGAGCTGTTGGAGCTAACAACCTGCTTTTGGAATGCCTGACAGTAAAACTCTATATGCCAGTTCTTAAAAACTATTGAAACTCTATTTTGTACCCAACACCATCAATATTTACTTTACTGAGAAGTCTATTTTTAACTCATTTGTTAAGCCATTAGGATATTCATGGATCTGGTACCTGAAGACTCAAAATATTATGGGAATACCAAAACCAAACAACATTGTAAATATTTTTTATTTCACTTACCTGTTCCTCCAAAGGTCTTTCTACACTTAATTGTCTGTTGTGTATTGCCTTATCTAGAATAAACACACACATTATATACTCAGTTATATGATGCATGTGACTGCAAAAAGACAGCACATTTATTCTTAATTTATAGTTTTCTCCCATAAAACATGGTGTCTTAAATGTGATGCAAATTGCTACTTCTTGTAAAAAAACTTCAGTGTTCCTAGAAGAATGAGAATACAATAAAAAAGTCAAACATTTGAACAAAGCATGATTGTTTGGGGTAGAGGAAGAGATTCTGCAAAAGATGCAATAGAAATACAGATATAGGCTCAGTAACCCCTTTCTGACAAGAAAACTCGTAAACAAATTGGGTAAAAAAATGCTGTAAGAGATTGACTAAAATAGCAATAATCGGATTGGCACAACCAAGAGATTAAAAATCTCTTGAATCCAGAATACCG
>NW_009634283.1:0-7965 GCF_000690535.1 Cariama cristata | reverse complement strand
AACGGTGACAGCTTCAGAAGCTAAGGGTGGTGGATGGACAGACAGAACATTTAAGCTGAACACACAAAGGTTTGTTTACATAGAAAACGAGACTGGCAAAAGGTGTGATTAAGCATTCCTTACAACAGGAAAACTAATACCTACAAATCTCTTCCACTGAAAAAAAGGCAGAAGATTTTACTTTCATTTTCTAAGCTGTCTTTGAAAAGGTTGGTTGATAGAAGATCCAGTCATGGGACATTTTAGTTCATAGTTTGGATGTTTCAGGAAGTTTTGACTGTGTAAGAGAAAAAAACCCCACAATCCCTCAAAGCCTTCCAAAATTTCAAGTGGTCTGCACTGAAAAACAGCAATGCAAAGGTAAGGCAAGCAAACAATTGAAAAATAAGCAAAAAGAAGAGGAAAGAAAAGGCAGAAGTCCATAGTACATACACATCTTACAGAAAGGAGGTACAGAATGCATAAAGAGAAACAAGAATTAGATTTCATACAGTTTATTTTCCCAGGCTCAGACATATCGAAGAATTCAGAGGTACTCCTTATATAACCTGTAGTATCTTGGCATTGCTTCAAAGACAGAGAGGTGAAGTACCCCTTCATGCATCATGGGGTTTTGTTTGGGTTTTTGACTGGAAGCCATGAGACCTGCTGAAAGATACGTTGGAGAGACTTTCTGTTGTACCTTGAGACTCTGGTTTAAAACATTTCCAGAAGCACTTGCAAAGGCATTAACCTCCTTCAGCTCTTTGCACCTGTAAAAGCAATGTCAACTGAGACAACAGTCATACTGCTCAGGACATTCAGATTTGTCATCTTTAATTTAATTCATCAGCGCTTATTGGCAAAACTTTACCTGAGGAGGGAAAAAATCTGTTATCACTTCTGCTGTAAAAATAATCCCTGATAAAATATGTAAATACTACATTTCCTAAGATAAAGCAAATAAACACTTTTAAAGAAGTATATTTGGACTCAAAATTGAACATATATCCTAGAGGAAGACAGATCTTTTATCTAAAATATCTGTGCACCAAATATAAACCTACTTGAGGTGGAGTGGAAAATCTTTGAAAATTTTAATAGAAGCAATAAATTGCCAATTACGTTCTCTTCATACTAAATGAATACTTGACATTGCTTATGACAGAACCACTTGGCTGAGAAACAGCTTTGTAGAACAGAAACCATCTGTCTTCTGACAAACAAGAAAGTCTACATTTGCTGAACAACATATGTCATGTTTGTCCATTTTTTCTTTTTTACTTTCCTTTTTTAGATAAAGTTCCTTTTGTGCTGAAAAATACCACCATTTTCCCCTCCCCACTACTCCTTCATTCACTACTTTTACCAGTTCCTTTTCACATTGCCTGGATAACACCTAGAGTTTCCTCTAACTCTTCAAGGACTGAAGAATAACTTGGTGAAAAATAACCAGCTACCAGTCTGGAAAAACACTCCTAATAAGCTGTACGTTTATGACTGTTGCTCAGCCTCTTCTTTTTTGCTTTAATCACAAGTCCCCAAATGTTGCTCTGCATTATCTACCAATTAGTTACACTAGTTCTAATCTGTACCAAGGCAAGTCTACACAAAGTCTCCTCACATGATAACAGCCTCAGGAGCCGGCTCCGGCTCAGGACGTCACCTCAGTCTGCTTAACCACATTGGCAACAGTTCCTCACTGCCTACCACGAGTGCTGAGCACCCTCAAGAAGAGATGGTGCTGAGCTCCTTTCTCATGTAAAACACCATTTCCCTCTACTTGGGGAACAATTACATTCATGGTTGATAGAAACAGAGGGTAATTACAAAAACCCAAAGTTAAAAATACGGCATGTGCTTCAAGGTATCCAAAAGTACTACTGCTCTCTTCTTAATGAGGTAAATAACAGCATGTGCCTTCTCACTGGTATGGGCACATACTGCTTATTAGCATTAACAGAAGTCAAGGAGCTGTACAGATATCGTATTATTACTATGCATGCAGGATTATCTCCCTTTATTACCCTAAACCAGAGATTGCTGACAAGGAAGTTCATGTACTCCCTACTTTGTGCCAGGACACTTTGAAGCAGGAGAAAAAAGCCTGACAAAGAAGATGCCAAACTGTAATTCTATTAAATAACTTGAAGCAGAATGCCATAGTTAATTACATATTTAAGGACTGAAAGGAGGCTCACATTTGTAAACAAATCATTAATTCAGGCTTTGTTTCAAAGACTGCTCCCGGCTTTCTGTTTATCAGAGACAAATGGCAAAGCAATGAGTCCTGCAGCACAACATTTTGTAATACTCGAAAGCAGAACTCCAGTGGGAAAAATCTATTTCCCTGCCAGCTTTTCTCATGGGAGGAGTGAAGTTCCTCTGATGTACCATAAAAACTTATGTAAAACTTCAGCTTGATGTATTATTTAGTGCCATGAAGAAGGAAGGACCTCCCTGCACTGACACAGAAAGCAGAGGTGGGTACAAAACTGCAAGTGCCCAGAAACATCTTGGGGAAATTAGTTAATACTGAGCATGCTTAGCAGCTTTCTTAAACCCTAAAAGAAAGCCACTATCTATGACAGGGAAGCTAATCCTCATACGTACTGAGGTTGTGATGTGAACCAGTGCTTGGTCAGGAGAAAAAGTTGCCACTAAGCCCTAGTTGAAGGGATACATCTAGATCAGCAAGGGTGTTAGCTGGTCGGCCCCCATGGCAGATCTCTTGGTTATGGGGCAAGGTCTTTTGTTTTCACACAAGGCATGGAGAGAGCCACACATCTACGAATGCTGGCGCAAGGTCTGCTGTGTTAGAGAACGTGTCCTGTTGTACTGATTAATTGAAAGTATGCAAACCTGGGCTGTAAAGGCTACAGTTCCAATTTGATTTTGTAACGTAAGGATGTGCAGCGTAATCGCATACTGACATGTGCTACGTTTTTAGGTTATTTCACAGACTGAATCACAGCTGAAGAGTAAACAAGTCTAAACATACAATCAAAGTGTAGATCTGCTAAAAACTTTATTTATTTTAGAATTATTTTGGAATATCTTTACAGGAAAATATCATGGACTTACAGCTTTTCTCTACAATTAATTTATGGAGAGTAAAGAGTATTTGAAATGTTTTGTTTGCAGTAAATTTGCTGACTGATGCTAATACAAAGTAGTTCTGTAGTTTTATTTGATGCTTGAACCAAATAAAAAAAAACCCCGATACTCTATAACCTTATTTCTAGCAAAGCCAAAATTTGGTAAAAATTATGGAATATTGAAGTCCTATAGCTAACTTTGTCACAAACTGGACAAGACTGACAGAAGTTGAATTGAAGGAGCTCTATTTATACTAATGTGTATTCATTAGTAATTTTATTTTGTAAAGCTTGTGTAGATGCATTTTGGGACAACTTGTGATGATTCTGTAATTGAAACTTTATCTTTGTTACACCCCAAACCATACCTCATTCCAAATTTTTATAGCAAAACATCAGACCTATGAAGATGCCACATCAGTGAGATTTATTTCAACTTAATGAAAATGGAAGCTGCAAATATCACTTTGATTAGGTAAGTCTGCAACTCATTTTACTTCTTATGAAAATGCAGCTGGTCAAATTTTAATACGAGGTAAAATCTTACTGCCTCAAGATTGCTTTTAAAATAACTTGATCTTTTTGGACAACATGCAGTTTAAAGTAAAGAACTACATCTCGGCACACGAGTAGCTTATCAAATTTATGTAGACACTGTGTAGTCCAGGATTCCAAATTATTCCACATCAAATTCGAAATACTTGAACTCACAGTGGTTACCCTTCTTGACAGAAACAGATAAAGAAATGGCTATTCTGCAGTATGACACACAGTAGAGAGATCTGCAAGCAGGCAAGACAACACAACAAAGCACATTTCAGGTGTACAAGGTAGAGTACAGGCATACACACAATCTCCCAGCAAGATTTACTGGCATAAGCCTGGTATTGGACACTCATGGCAGAAGGATATTCAAACACAACTCAAATCACATTCAAGCCAGCTCACAAGCATCTGCAAAACTCTTCTTGAAGCCTTCCTGTTTTTATCCTTCCCGGCTTAAAATTAGACAGGCTTTAATCACAACCATGGGTGACACTTCACAGAAATTCACTTCAGAAAATCGTCATTTTGAAAGAACTTAAAGCAGACCATTCAGCACCATACATTCAGAATAAAGATCAACTTGAAAGTAGGTTCCTTTTCCTAGTACATCACGGTTTTCTGCAGCTGTTTTAGGAAGTTACAACAAGTATTTCCTACCCTTATCTTAATGTAGTTTGGATTATGGCACAGACTAAGGCCTAAGCAAGTTTTTAATGCCCAGTTTAGGTCTGGAACATGACAAAAAATTCAAAGTATACTATAACATTTTTGCTGTGTTTATGCTTTCTATTTTGTGACCCCAATCATAATACATATAGTAACAAATAAATACATAACAAATCCTATGGGCTTATGGCACCCTTCCTTCACTGGAGAGGTTCAAGACTGAGCTACAGAGACACCTGCCTCTTCTGCTTTTTCTTTCGCAAGGCTCCCTTCCATTGCACACATTGTCAGACTTTTAGAAAAACAGTGGGGGATCCTCTACCACATATACAGCCTTTACCTGCTAGAAAACAGCATAGGTTGATCACGTTGATAATGCTCATCTACATTCAAGGAAGAAGAAGAAATTGTGGTTGCCAAGGAAGCTGCTTCAAACAGAGATGGAGTGCTCGGCACTAGATCTGGCCGGTGGCGTGAACCTAGTACTGCATACACAAAAATAAAGAACAGCATTAACAAATTTAATTTAAAATCGAATCCAAGAATCTTTATGCAAAGTGTATGGAGTCACACAGGGCTCTCAACAGCCTCTTGAAGCTTCTTAACACATCTGAATTGATGAGGTTGTAATATTCATGTGCCCATACCCACACTCTTTTGCATTACAGGGCGATTTTCAGCTGCTAGCCAGTACATTCAGGAGAATACAGAGTGACCCCAAGATCAAATATTAAACAGTGGTATGAATACCTGATGAATTGTTCTAAGTTCTGGGACTGGTCTCACACCACTAGGGCCCAGTTTTCAGATGGGATTAGGTGTCTGGTTCTCCTTTGAGCCTGGCTGCAGATAAGCTCTGAAAGGGGCAAAATCTGTATCTCTTCAAAAAGACTCTGGGAACAATGAACTGAGCTTCAAAACACTTCATGTGACATGTTTGTTTAAAAGTCAAGTGAAAAGAATTGCACTGGCTCTGGCCTTAATCCACTACCTGGGCTCAATAAATTTTTTTAGGATCCTCTGAAATCCGGAAGATTAACATCATATTATAACCTTGATTCTGACTTCCTCTTGCTCCTGAAGGTCCATTCTGCCAAATATGACTAACAACTCTCTCCATGAGAATAACCAGTATCTGAAGTTTTGAAAGATCAGCCAGATTGGAAGCTTTCTAGTTACAGGGCTTCTACAGCTTATACTAAATTCCTTTAAAAACATTGTTCAGACTGTTAATTTGAAAGACACTACCTTCTTCATCAAGGCTGGCATAGCTTTGTCCTTCAGCAAGAATCCCATGCTTTTCATCCTTCCACTCCAGGCTAACCGCACACACTATTTCTTGTGATGTTGCCTTTAGGGCTGTGATGGAATTGCACCGTTTCTTTGAAGGTGAAGACTTTAAAGCTGCATTACCAAATGAAAACAGGTGTTGAATGATGTCATCTGATTTCCCTGCACATCTTTAATAGCATATAGAAAAGCAAGCCATCTATAATGCTAGAGTTTCTGAATACAGAAGAAGAATACATCCAGATCAAATCTGCTATTCAAATATTATATTAAAACCAGAGCCAAAGGCATTGTTATTTCATCTATGAGTAAAGTACTTTTGTCTTTTTCTGAGCTTTCTTAGTGTTCATAGGACAAAAAAAAATCAGGTCAGTTAACCAACTTTGACATCACAAAGTTACAAATCTCCTATGGAGTATCAACCTATGTAATCAGAGACGGAATGATACAGAAAAAAAACAGAAGACAAGAAAACTGAAAAGACATTTGGAGTACTCTGAGAGGTTATGATAATTTCCTTGAGCTGTGAACTACTGCTATGTAATGATGTATGTGCTAATGCAGAATTTCCACTTCAGTCACTTGTATCAAATATCTTCTGTGGGTATAATAAACATTTCCAAAACACTGATGGCTTGTACACTCAGGTATGAGCATCCTGTTTATAATTCTTACCAGGGCCTGCCTACCTACAATGGCATTTTGCATGAAACTCTAGGATCTGACCATTGCCACTACTACTGAACCATGACCACCATTTCTAGTTCTTCTCCAGAAGGATGCCAGCCAGTTCATTTAGTCTTTTTCAGTTGCCAGCTGCTCACCTCCATGCATTGCCTGCAAGGTTACTTCAGATGCACTGCAATAGTTCATATTGTGCTCTACTACAAAATTCAAATTAAAAGCATCAAAGCCACTTGGCTAAAGACTGAAGAAGAGAATCAGATGTATACCTCCAGGATATTGTTAAAAAATAACAGTAGATAGCTGCTGAGCTAGCCTCTGCCCAAACCTGAATCTGCTTATTACATTTTTATTGTTATTTATAGAGACTTGTTCTGCGCACTAGGGGAAAAAGCAGATTCAGAACAGGGCTTAAGAGTTTAAATTGAAATGTCTAACTCAAAGTTTAGAAACAATGTTCTTGAAGGCAGGAACAGTCCCAATTCTTTATTTTACGAATGAATGATAATGTATCTAAGCCATTAATCCATATAAAAGTAGATTAATAGCCTTGTATGCAGAGCAGATCAGTAAGAGTGGGATATTTTGACAGGGTAACAGCCTGGAAAGATGTGGCAGACAAATTAAAATCAGAGAGAAAATTAGGCATGATGTCCTTAATTGTACATTGTAGCTTTCAAATACAGAATGAGTTGTGTCTTGTGTTGACATAAATTAGCAGTCAGAATTAAAAAGAACTAAAAAAAGACTCAAATGTTCAGGAAACATATGTGGCTGCATGAGACATTTATTTTGTCCAACAGAAGTATCAAGTTGTCTGCTCCTTACTCTTATCAGGGCAGAGGAGTTACTCTGAGTATTGCCTCAGACAACAGAGCTCCCAGTAGTTCTCTGGCAAAATTGTTATAGGTTTAAAGAAATCTGAGTCTCAGAAGGCTCCTTCCTCCTTTCAGCTGAATTTTGCTTCGTATTTTCTTATACTACATCAGATTATTTAATTTTGACATTAATCATTCTTTTCTGAAGGATTTCACATTTACCACCTTAAGTTGTTAATTTGTGCTAGCATTTGTAGTCATTCTTGTTTCACTTAAATCTCATTTAGTTCTATCCTTCATTTGTATTTTGTTCTACCTCTATCCACACAGCCTTGTTTCTCACTTCAAGTAACTAATGACAATGTTGAGACCAGCATAATGCTGGTCAAAAAGGTATTCACAAAATACCTTCTACCAGTTTGATAAAATGCCATATGCTCAATACTTCTGCAGTATTTGAGCCAAGTGTCCATTCCACATTTTGACATTCAACTCCAAACCAAATACAGTTCCATGAGCAGGATTGTCAAACTGCTAACTAGGATCCATTTTAGAGTATAAGTTCCTCTATAAACTACAGAGTTCTAGCCAATCAATTTATATTTATTTCTCAAGAATTCTGCTTTATAAAAAGCATTGAAACTCACAAAACACTGTTTCCTAGAGGCTAAGCAGAAACATCCCTTCTCTTACTGGGGAGGGGGGTGGGCGGGGGGGAAGCAATTTCAGCACCTCAACAGATCATAGAATGCTTTGGATTGGAAGGGACTTTTAAGGGTCATCTAGTCCCACTCCCTCTGCAATAAGCAGGGACGTCTTCAACGAGACCAGGTTGCTCAGAACTCCGTCCAACCTACCCTTGAATGTTTCCAGGGATGGGGCAT
>NW_009634282.1:0-2943 GCF_000690535.1 Cariama cristata | reverse complement strand
TCCCCCTCCCCAGCCCCCAACCCCATCCGCTGCTAAACCGACAGGCCCTGAATCTGGAAGGCGTTGTGAGCAAAACGCACAAGATTCGATAGAAAGTCCCCCCCAAAAAAGAGGTATTTCTTCTATTTACTGTCAGGGGATACATCCATACACGCGGTACGTGTATCTATACGTGTGTGCGTGCACATGCGTAACGAACGGAGCATCCCATGCGCTCGGGTTTTATTGCGGGCGGGATTTTGGCTTCCTCCAAGCCACCCAAGATTTTTTCCCACCGTTTCTTCCACCGTTTCCACCATTTTCTTCCACTGTGTCTCCTTCCTCGGGGTAAAATCATCCCTGAGCCGTCGGCGGGAGCAGCTCGTTCTCCCTCCGCCGTCGCGGTGCGACATCCCGGTATCCCACCGGGAAGCAGGAAAACCTCAGCCTTGGTGAGCACCATCGTTGAGGTTCATCTTCACGGTTTGCCATCGGGTGGTAATTAAGGGTACAGGCTTTTAACGAAGCGAGGGAGGAAGGGGGAGGGAGAACCGTGTTACGAGCAAACTGCAGAAAATACGACGCGATGGTCACAGCTCGAAAGCCGAGACGCGAGATGCCGACCGACGTCCCGCCAAAAGGTCGCACCAAGGCTGTCCAGTAGTTGGTTCAACCTCAGGTCTTGTTAACGACCCCGCTGGCTAACGAGACTTTGTAATCCCTTTGGACTCATGGCAGCACCCCGGTTTTGCCAGGACGGCAGCGTTTCTCCAACATCTCCTTTCCCTGGACCCCCAAGTCCCCACAGAGACGCCGGGGCTCTTGGATGCGATGGTCCCACGTGCCGGGGTAAAGGAAGAGCCACGTTGTCCTTCTCCCCAAGGCACCTGCGGGTAAATCTCCCCCTTCTTTACACCTACGTGCAAAGGCGCAAAGATGTAAACCCCCCCATCCGCCCCCCAAAAATACCCCTTGGTGGGGATTTAACGTCCCCCAGCCATCTCCAAACTTCCCCCTCCAACACCACTGGGCTCATGGGATGAGACCAAAGGGGTTGAAGTCCCTACCTAGGGAGGCCACGACCCCCTAATTTCGTGGCACGTCACCTCCTGGAGAAGTTCCCTGGTCCACCACCACCTCCTCCAAGTGGGTCCTTTGATGGAGAAGACACTCGATGCCCACGCTGAAGGACTTCCCGCAGACCAGGCACGCCTGGCAACTCTCCTGCCTGTGGATCTGCCGGTGCGTGGCGAGGTGGGAGCTGCTCCGAAAGCTTTTCCGGCATTGCTGGCAGCTGTACGGCATCTCCCCGGTGTGGATCCGCCGATGCAAGATGAGTTTTTGTTTCTGAGTAAAGGATTTCCCGCAATCAGAGCAGGAAAAGGGTTTTTCTCCGGTGTGGGTCCTCCGATGCCTGGAAAGGCTGGAGTTCTGGGTGAAACACTCCCCGCACTCAGGGCACTCGTACGGTCTCTCGCCCTTATGGATCCTATGGTGGGAGACGAGGTTGGAGAAGTCGTTGAAGGTCTTCC
Source organism: Cariama cristata (assembly GCF_000690535.1). NCBI lineage: Eukaryota > Metazoa > Chordata > Aves > Cariamiformes > Cariamidae > Cariama > Cariama cristata. The sequence goes on along the minus strand of NW_009634282.1, from coordinate 1,432 downwards.
CGCAATCTGGGCACTCGTAGGGTCGTTCTCCCGTGTGATTTCTTTGATGGCGTTTCAGGCTGTTTCTCCAGCAAAAAGTCTTCCCACACTCCGGGCATTTATGGATCTTCTGCTTGGCACGGGCCACCGGTTTGTTCGTGGCTGCGGGGGTCTCCTTCCTGTCATCCCCTTGTCTCGTCGGTGTCTCCTCCTTCTTGCTTTCCAACTTCTCCTCCAGCACCCGGGGTGGTTGTCCTGGCACTAACTGGGTGCTCTCGGTGCCTCCTCGAGAAAGACAAAGCCACTGCACCAACAGGACCTCCATGACCAAGGATGGAGGAGAAACCCAAGTTATCTGTTGGGGTAATGCAAGTCGAGAAGATCCAGGAGGGGGTTTGCAGCGGGGGACGGGAGGCCTCCAACCTGGGAAATGTTCTTGGAGACCATTTGCTGTCACCGAGATCGATTCATGGACCTCTCTGCATGGAGGGCTTGCTTCCAGCACAGCTCCGTTAGTTGAAGGTCTCCAGTCCAACCTCCTGCTCAGACCAGGACTATCCCCACCCATAATTCAACAAACCCCAGGGACATCTCCCACCCCATCACTGCTGGGAGCAGGAATCCCAACACATCCCCACCACCAGCTTCTCCAGACCATCCCCACCCACAGCTCTCCACGGGACACCTCACACTAAACCCCTTCCGAGGACTCACCATCATCATGGAGGACTTGCTGATGCCTCATGAGGTGAGACCTTTTCCGGAAAGTCTTCTCGCACCGCGAGCAAGCGTAGGGTCTCTCTCCCGTGTGGATGCGTTGATGGGTGACGAGGTCCGAGCGCCAAGAGAAGCGTTTCCCACACGTGGTGCAGAGAAAGGGCTTCTCCTTGGTGTGCGTCCTCCAGTGGCGCAGGAGGACCACGCTCTGCGTGAAGGTCTTCCCGCAATCCAGGCATTTGAAGGGTTTCTCTCCCGTGTGGATCCGTCGGTGACGGGTCAGGCTGCTTCCCCAGGTGAAGCTCTTCTTGCAGTCCCCACACTTGTAAACCTTCCGTCTGGAGCTGCTCCTTGGTTGGGTTGGGTCTTCTTGAAGGTCTTCAGCGTACGTCCCTTTGAAAGAACATTTTCGGGGTCTTCTTGGTACTTGGCTACCTCGTTTCTCATCCGGCTGGTGCTGAACATCGTGGTCCATGGTCACCTTGGGGCTCTGGAGCTCCTCCCTGGGTCCTTCCAGCACCATCCTGGGTTCTTCCATGGCCTGGGACTCCTTCTTCTTCTCGTTGGCTCTCCCACCACCTGTTGGGAGACCAAAGGGGGTCATTTGATGGGTGTTAAGGGGTACTAAGAGCAGCCACCTCCTCCAGTAGCTCCAGTCCGGACCAGTACCACCCAGTACGGTGCTCCCCAGCTGCTGGAGCCCTTCTAGCAAGACCTTCACCCACTCCAGTAGCTG
>NW_009634281.1:40178-61511 GCF_000690535.1 Cariama cristata | reverse complement strand
TGTGTTTGTGTGCATGCATGTGTGAATTGGTTCAAATACCCCATAACGATTTAAGTTACTGTTAGGATCATAGTAAATCCTGTTAATTTACTTTGTAGATGTTAAATTAGTCAATGATTAAGTGTTGTAGATGAAAAGTACTGCTAAATCCTATTGCTAAATACCCCATTCCTGATATCTATTAGACATAAACCATTGACCAAGTCTGGGACAAGGGGTTGATCCAGCCACACCTAGACTCCTCTCTGAGAAGGAGTTTAGAAAGCAAGAGGGGCTACTCTGAACCTTGTGACTCAAGGGCAGAGTCTCCCTTATCCCTTCCCCTTTTACCTCCACTCTCTGTGTAAACCACTCTAGCTCAATTTTAACTTGTTTTTTCCTGTGTACACCCCTTTCATGTAGTAAATAATAGGTTGAACCTTGCCATCAAACTTTGTTAAGCCATCCTTTCTATTAATTCATATTAAAACTGTTTCTGCTAATACCTTTGATGGTAATTCTTTGTACGACCTTAAAACCACTCATTCATGACACCCAGGTGAACCTGTTTTCTGGCTATATTGTTAAACTGTTAAGGCTCAAACCATTATTCATTGTTTGATTCTGCTCATGAAGAAGCATCCACTAGATATTTGCAACCATTCTGTGAGTAAGCTGAAACATCCACTAGGTGTTTGTCAGCCATTACATGAGTAAATTTGGTACTTATTACTGTTATCATAGCTATTTATTGTTCTCTCTTTTTAATTTTTTTTTTTTTTGTTAAAAGATATCATCTCTGGACAGAATTCATGCTCCAATGTGGAAGGCCATGAGGAATTACACAGTAAGTGTTGTGCCTTCATTCAAGAGGTCACAGTTTAATATGTGCATGCTTTTTGCACTTCATAAAAAGATAGAAACACAGTGTACACAACAATAGCAGTTATACAACTTTTTTATTCTTGCTATCTTTTATTTACAGACACTTCAGTCCACAGATGAAAATAGTCTTTGTTCTGAGCTGGTGAAAAATAAGCTCATGAAGTTATAGTCTCCCTGGTTTCATTATAGTAACCATAATCTGGTTTTAAAATTGTACTGCAGGGGAACATTTTACATGGTAGAGACAGTTAGACTTCTAAAACAGTGCCAGTTACCAATTTAAAGATGGCACCTTAACACTGCACTTGCAAAAGCAGACTTTGGAGTTAAAAAGGTAACCATCAAAGCATGTATCCTTTACTGTAACTGTACATCTACCAGCAAATGCCGAAAAAAAAGAGAGAAGATGACCAAAATAAACATGTGAAAAGTTTAGCCATATGAGTCCTCTCTTTGCCTCTTTCTTTCCTTCTCTGCATGGCAGCTGTTTGCAGATTTTTCAGTGAAACTTGATGTGAGAATTTTAAAAGATAGTTATACCATTAAACATTCAGTCCTGTGCTTAGTGAATTTCTTTTTAAAAAAGTCTATCCATAAAGCATACTGATTTCCAATGCCTCGACTTCCATTTGCCACTCTATGTTCCTAAATACACACAAAATGTGGATATCACCTTTCTAAAATCTATGCGATTTTCAAAAATATACATTCAGCTCCTGAAATACAAGGCCACATTTGAAAAATGTATCTTAAAGTGCAGTGAGAGGGAGTGGATACAGTAAAATGCAAAAAAAATTAGCAGTTCAAATTTTTACAAAGAAAATAGACTCCCAGTTATTAGATTTCAAAATAGCTATTTTAGCAGTAACTAAAAGAGCCCTCCTATAAAGCACAGATATTTTGACAACACAATCACAAGTGAAATACAATGCACTTTTATTCTTTTACTGTTCTTTTTATAGGAAACAATAGAATAAACTAAAGAAAACAAAAGGTAAGTAGTGCTTTTATGTTTTTATTTTCTGTGCCAAATTTTTTAAAGCAAATTCCAATTTACTCAGCTTACAGATTCCCATTCAATATTTGAATATCTGTCATAAGGGCAGAAGAAAATTCCAATGGAAAAGAAATTGAAATCAAATTATATTTGTCATAAAATACTTTCTATCTAGTTTATATAGTCTGTGAATTAACTAATTCAGGGTTACTCCTTAACATATTCCTTTAATGCATTTACTCTTGGCCCTTTTTGTCCAACTTCCTTTAAAAACTACAGGTCAAAATTGTCTTCAGAACGTCATTCTGTGTCTAATCTAGACCCAGACTCAACCCTTGAGTTGTTTGACTTCAACAGATTTACATCTGAAATTAGTCTAAGCTATCAAGCCCTTTCAAACTCCACCGGGAATGTTTTGGTTGGCAAGGAATAAGTCCACCGTCTATAAAATAGTTCTGGAAATGAAAGGAGAGGCTGTGCTGAGGTAAAAGATACTGATAGTTTTCCCCTGAATTATTGATTTTAGTTTTTTATTTAGTGCTTCTTCCTATTCCATATATTTGGCTGTACAATCTATGTGAAGTCTTCACTGAAGCTTGTAGTGCTATGTTGCAAACGAACATGTCTTATTCCACTTCTCAAAGCTTTGATTCAGCAAAATCCCTAAAATATATTTGGGTTTGATTATATGGTTAAAATAACTTCATCCAGACCATGTGCTCAAGTTCAGGAGTGAAAATCATATAAATTAATTTTAAGTATTTAAAAATTATGTACTGTCTGAACCAGCCATCTAGGTTGTCTTTCTAGTAGTTAGACTATAATATGCCTCCATAGACTGATTAATTCCTTCCAAAGATGGAACCTAATACAGTTGGTGTTAATTGTGCTCCAGAGATGCTTACTTTTCTCCGTTAATTATTGAGGGAGTCTAGACAACAAGCTAGAGTAAGGAAATTAAAATGCCTTTCAAGAAGAAAGTAGGCCCAAATGTCTTCACTGGGATTTAAATAATAATTCTAGCCTGCTCTCCTTAATGGCAACATTTCTACAGGCTTATGCAGAAGGTGAGGCAGGTTAATCACAACTTTCTGACTCAGGAGTATTGCTGTATTGCTGTTTTTAACATAAATGTATTTTATTTAACGAGTTTCAGTATAATATCAGTACAATGTCCCAACCCAAACTATCATTACCTAAAGTAAAATTCTTTTCTGTACTCTCTTGTTCCTGAGAATGAAATCAGTATCATTTTCAGGCATCATGAAGTACTCTGAGCTCATCACAGCTAATCTCATTTTTAGTTTTTAGCATTTGTTTTAATGGATATCTCATCCTGACAGCACTTGATCTTTCTTTTCATTTCCAGTGATGCTACCAACAGAAACCAACAATCTTTCCAACCTATTTTATGTATTCTTTTTTTTACAGAAATGCTACTATTCACTCTCCACTTTGTTCCAAGGTATCACTGTGGACATTTGTTACTGGATATATAATTTTATGCTTGAGGCTTCACCTATCAAAAATTGCTGCATCAACATCTTGTCCTGTGATCATAACATAATTATCACTTTCAGAGATAATGAACCTCATCAAGGTCTTCTTTTCTCATTTTCATTTATGAACAAGTTTGGCTATGGCCAGGAGTTAATGAAACTAAAAAGAGGAAGAGAGGAGGCAACACTGTCAGACTGATGTAACATTGCTGAGAGAGCGACAGCATGGTTTTTAAAAGAAGATCACTGACAAAACTTGCCTGCCAAATATTCAGCCGAACCTTGAATGGGACCAGGTGTCCTGCTTTAAGATTAACAGAATTTTATGGGATATTTGAAAGCATGTTAGATGTTATAATTAATGACGAAAACATTTTCTGAGTTCAGAAAAAAAATCAGTTTGACTAAGCATTGAAAAATTAAGTGAATTTTCTAGTTAAATGGGTATTTTCAAATATTCCATGACAGGGAACATAACCATTGCTACAGCTGACAAAATCCAGCAATTCATACATTTCAATATCGTCTTTTTGACAATAGTTGGCACCAAGTGTTGAAGAGAAAAATGGAAGGAACATTGTAGTAAATAATTATAGCAAGAATTTCTCCAAAATCCATCATCAGCTTATACAATGATGCAGGTGGACTTTTACTAATTTCAAATTTTTTCCTAAAAACTAAATCAAACCAATAACATTTTCTCTAATGTAACTAAGAATAAACTCATTCCTCGAAGGTTCATACTCACATTAACATTCTTTCTGTACAGAATCAAAGACAACTAATATATGATTTAATATCATAATATGTGTAATTGATAATAGACATCTTTCAATATATGTGATGAATTGTTATCTAAACTCTATAGTAATAAATGACCTTTCCACTTCTGGACTTCAGATCAAAGTATATGTTTTTATTTACTGTATTTTAAAGCGTACATGCATTAACATTTTTATAAAAGAACTTTTTAATAAAATAGTTAGCTTTTGTAGAGCTTCTACTTAATGTTGTTCTCTTTGTTGGTGAATGTGAAGAATTAGACTTTTTCATGCTATTTTGATGTTAGGAATTAGCTTTTTTACAGTAGAAATGGACCAATACAATATTTCTTTCTACTGTGTCATGTGCTTCTGTAGTATGACACACAGTCATTTCTAGAAAAACAATGATTTTTCTGGTGTTGTGGTTCCTATTAATTCATGGATCAATTCTAGAACCAAGAACTTAGTGGACTACTTAGAATTAATGGGGAGACTGACAAAGACCACACTGAGAACTTGATACTTAGTGAAATGAATGGAACTAGGCACCTAATTCCTTTTCAGAATCCAAGTTGACACTCTTAGACTATTATTATTGTTCTATTATCTTAATAAAAAATATTTGATTCACAATAAACTCATTTTTATAAGCTTCTCTGGCCTGGGATCTTTTTCACACAACTGTAATTCTGACGTTTGGTAAGACTAGTTTATAATTTATATTCCTTATATCCAGGCTATAATATAAAATGTAGGAGAAAGCAATATCAAACAAAACCGAAAACCCAAAGGAACAATAAGCACTCAAGGAAAAGGCAAAACCACAGAAATATAAAAAGAAGACTCATGTTTATTTAATGAGGGCTCCTGATGGGGAAGAGAGCCAAAATAACCACTGACATTTTTGTGATTTTGACTTTTTAATTGCTTGTTTGTTCCTTTGGGAAGCTTGCTCAGGCATCCGTTAGATTTTTGCTAGCTAAATAAAGTGGTTGTTCATGTACTTCAGATTGCATTTGTAACTACCTTCATTTCTTATTCATTTTTCAATTCACTTTGAGCTGCATTCTGATTTGAGCTATAATGCGATGTTGCAAAAAAATATAGTAATTGTACATTAGAATTTGCATATTCAATTAGACTACACAGAAACAGAGAAGCAAACTAAATGCCATATTGGATTAGCCTAGGGGTCATTTTATACAGTAATTTGTGTTTAGAAAGAGCAGGGCCAAGGAGCTTGAGGGACTGAGTTAAGCAATCTGCATTGGCATATATATGGCATAATCTGCCCTCTTACATGGGTCACCTGCTGCTTTCTAATTTTTAGAAACTGATTTAAGCACAAAAGCCATAAAAGGCAGAATTTACCTTCTGAAGTTTTATTTGTCATTAATTTGGAGGACTCTGACCTGATCATCATATAAGTACTCAGTTCCTCTTCGAATCTCACTAAATTTAACATAAATAAATTCTTGAAAGCAGAAGTGTCACAGTTTAACTACATTTTACATCAAAAAATATAGATAGCCTTTCAGGTTTCCGTCTTTGAACTGAATTGAATCTCCCCATGTTCTTGTGTTATGAAACAAGGATATAACTATGGAGTCACCACCTTGTCTGTCATTGATTATATTGTAGGTTTTCCTCACATTCCCTCTTATTTGTCTCTTTTCTAAACTAAATAACCCTAACCTTTTCAGCCTCCTTTCATATGGCATTTTTTCCCAATAGCTTCAGTATTTTCACCCTTCTTGAGCTTCCTTCATTCTGAAACACCTTTTTAAAAGCAAAGTAACCAAAAGCCCAGGTAAGACTGCAATATTGACTTGTAGACTGTTTCTGATTTGATACTCCCAACTCTTTGGTGTGTTTATGACTGGCACTTTTGAGAAGAAAGATTTGCATTTCTCTTTCTTATGTACTCTACCTTGCTTTTGGTAATATCATATTTTGTCTGCTTGTCAGGCTCCCCATTGTCCTGATCGGTTACAACTTTCTGGAGCTCTTCACAGCTCTTTCTGGTTCTGATTAGCCTAAATGATTTATTATCACTTGCAGATTTATTGTCTCATAGCTCCCTTGCTTTCCAGGGATAGTTCTTGTATGAAACACAACTATTAATGATTTCTCATAATTAAACTCTTCTTCTCTTTGGCCTTTCCATTCATATTTACTTCATTTCTCAGACTCCCTATTGGAGTCTTGTCAAGTCTTTGACAAGAGTGGGAAAGTCTATATAAATTACACTCATAGGACCTCACTAAACTTGTGCATTCAAAGAATTCTGAATAATTCAATGATGTGTGCTTTTTCTTTTTTTTTTTTTTTTTTGAGCCTGTTTTTCTCGGAAAATGAACATTCTCAGCCTTGTTCGGTATATATGAGTTAATATACAGGTTTATGTGACTATAGGCCTGATAGTCCCTCCTAATAACTTTTGAACCAAAAGGCAATTTGCCAGCAAATACAATGAGCTTCAGAGATGCTAAATTACTACAAATTTCATAAATGTGAGGCATCAAGCAGAGGCTAGAGGCCTCATTAGTATATCCACTGCAGGAGACAGTGCAGTGTGATGAGCTCAACCCATATTATGCATCAGAGAAACCACACATAAGAGATCTGTTGTCAATATTTGAATCACAGGAGAAACTTCTGACAGCTTACTCCTTATTGGATATTTGAAAATCTACCTCTCAGTGAAAACACATCTCCCATGTGGATTCTTTAATGTCTGGTATAGCACAGACTTCAGCTGATGTAGTTAGCTGAGATGAAAAATCACACATTCAAAGAAAAAAAAATAAATCTGCAAATCAGGCTTGATAGGGTCTGGTGATCCTCAGGCTACCTCTTTTCCAATCATGTCCAGCTATCAGGTAAATATCTTCCAGGCCTTGCTCACTACTTCTTTTTCAATGTTTGTTTTTATAACAACATTGGAGTCAATATTCAGTTATTTTTCTTAGTTTTATCATTAACTATATAAGCTTTTTTTGATACGGCACACCACAGATTTGTAAAATGTGCCACTTTTTTCAATATTAATTTGCTCCTGGATTATTACTACTAGATTCTGCTTTGTTCTGAAGGTTTCTTTCTTTCTAATTTATATATTCCTTGGCTCTGAGCAACTTTGAACAATATAAAAAAAAATTCTCTTCCTTCAATATCCCATTTCTCTTTGCACAGTAGCAGGTGTGAAAGGGAGTGCAAGGGACAGAAAAGAATTGACTTCAGTAAATAACAGTGGAATAGTGACAGTAAGGAAATATTGAAGGAGTTTTTTCCTGACTGACAAGGAAAATCTCTTGTCCAGCTTTTTCAGCTATTTAGGATTAAGCTTCTAGTGGAAGCACTTTACCAGGATGTTATGGTAGAGGTTCATAATCTGACTGTGTTTCACATTGCCATTTCACTGGTCAGGTAACAGGAAATTCAATATTAGCTTTTAGTTTTACAGTGAAATACAATTTTTTTTCTGAATTTTCACTGTGGAATTAGAAAAGGTTTCAGAAACTGAGATGATATAGTAACCATCTCTTTTTTAACAGCCTTCTGTTAAGACTGTGACCATTTTTTTCACAAACAAAACAGATATTCTGCCTTTCTAGCATGCAGCCACCAGTTAAAGTTTACAACAGCTTTCAGGAAAGGAATAGAAGATTTCAAGATACTGTTTATATTTTTTTCCAAGATTAATATTATAGTGCATCATTTTATAGTAGCAAACATAGTATGCCAGAGATATATGAACTTCTAAATATTGAATTGAATATGATCTAACCAAACTCCTAATTAAACAAATATTTTGGAGGTTCAGAGAGTTTGAAAGAACCTTTTTATTATATGCTACATTCTAACACTTGGATTCCATAGTTGTGCAATATTAATGCAGAATATGTTAGAAATTAAGCTAGGACACTGTTATCAGATTTTTCTTTTTTTTTTTTTTTTTCCCCTTAGTATGTGATTGTGTTACCCCTTGTAGCCTGCTGAATTAGAAGCAGATATCAGAACTCTCTTCTTACATAAAACACAATTATGCTTTTTTAATGACTGCTTTTAGCTGTTTAACAGTGTTATACAACACAGCCTGAAGGGTTCTGAGCTAGTTACTTTTACTTACAAGGAGAAGACTATCATCAGAATATGACTATTATCATCAGAAGACTAAGAAAAAGTTTTAGCATAATTATTTGGCAGGTTGTTGTGCAGGGGCGGGGGGGACGACAAGATTTTTTCTTTCTTTTTAAAAAGAAGCTGGATCTTTGAGTAAGATGTCAGCTAGTTTTCTGCCATAGCTTTCAGAAGATACAGTATAAAGTTGTACTTAGTTTGCTTGGAATTCAAAGAATATAGACAATTTCTAGCTAGAATTCTTTAAAACCAAGTACCTGCTTACTGGTAACTCAGGTGGAAATACAAAAAATCTTGCAGGCTTTTTTTTTTTTCAGTGAGATATACTACGTGTTTTACCTACTCTAGTTGAAATATTGAGGACTGAACAATTTTAGCCCGATAATCTCTTTATAGTTTCTCCTAAGTTTTCTAAATAAACTGATTACAAATACTATCTACCCTTGTAAGTCTGCAAGTATAAATACTTACCCTGTGTTTAAAAAAATCTTACCTTCCTTGGAGAACTTGTAGGACAAGGACTTTAGTCTTAAGGACATTTTGGAAGGAACTGGTATTGTGGCCAAGGGGAGACCTGCAATCAACTGAATTTGCTAAAGATTTCAGCACAAATGGTACTGTGGAGTTCTCTTTTCATACTTTTAAATTTGTAAGTAATTTAGGTAGTAAATGTAAGGGTGTAGTAGTATATGAGATAGGGAGATTTACAGGTTTCTAAAACTACTGAGGGTTAGAAACACCTACATATTCAAATGTGATCCTTCACTGACTATGCCAAACAAACTTATTTATAGATATGCATGAAATTTAAATATAAGAAATAGTGTTGGCTAATTATTTTATTAAAAAACAAAACAAAACAAAACAAAACCTTTCTTCTAATTTCCAAAGTTGTTACCACTGAAATTAGCCAAAGCAACCTTTAACAAAAATAACAGCTCCACTTACTTTTACCCACATTGTATAACCATTACCAAAACCATAAAGAATTGAGTAACCATTGATACTGGTTTCTACAGAGTTTTACTAATTTACTTTGGGGTTTTTTAACAGTTTGGTAAACATTGGCTGGTATCGGATATAATAACATTAGTAGATATTTTCTTGAAATTTATAGCACACAGGTTGTTCTAACGATGTAGCCTATCAATTACATTGGTGGAAAGAGTCATATTGGGCAGGCAAGGGTTATAGCCATTACCCTCATTAAATTCTAACAAGCTGGTTTTCATAACTCTTCTAATTTCATTATGTTCCCTACATTTTTCTCTGCTTGTTAACTATAATCCTAATAATCACATATCCACTCATAGCAGCTTGTCTTTCTTAATTCTCCTATCACTGCTCTATGCATTCCTTTGCTATCTGCAGCTTTCTTTAGTTTGTCAAACCTGTCAGCCCAATGCAGAGCAAAGAATTGGTAATGAAGAGAGAAAGAAGCAATGTTCCAGAGAGAAAACTAAACAATATTAAGCAAGCAGCAATGAGTTCTGAATTTAGATAAGTAAGTTTAGGATTCCACAAATTTCCAGGATTGCTCAGAAATTCTGGCTGAAGAATTGTGCATGAAATGGACAATGAAGGGGGATTAGGCTGGGCATGAAGATTTATGAGACCAAAGTATCTGAAGAGTTCAAAAGAAAACATATGGGAACTGTACTAAATAAAGAATGAGAGAATTAATGCAAAAGATGAACAATTATTAAAGTTCCTTTCTTCAAAGAAAATTTGTGAGGATACAAGTGCAAATGGGTGTCATCATGCTAATAGTATGGTTACTGACCCTATTTGTCTGTTTAAATGTTTCCTTTCTAAATATAAATGCACCTAATAAATGATAATTAGAGTCATGACAAGAAGTTAAAAAGAAAAATATGACAAATTCCACACAATAAACTAGCCAGTGAACCTCTCAAAGTCAAATAAATGGCAGATAATTGGAAAAGTAATTGGAAGAACACGGAAACTTTGAGGTGTGTTACAGGGAGGAGAAAAAAACCTAGAGAAGCACTGATCTTAATAACGAGCAGCAGATATTTTGCCTTTGACAAAGAAGCAAGTGATAGACTGCAGGTGGTCAGCAACAGTAGTCAAAACAGTACCAAACTGTTAAGTGACAGGGAAAAAAAGAGCTCTGTTTTGAGAGAATAAAGCTATATAATCTGTACAGCAAATAAAGAGACTGGTTGTCATGGTGCCTTCTTATTACTGGAATAGATACAGGTTCCAGATTTCCTTGGTAGTATATGAAACCCAGCCAGCAGATGATAGTCCTCAGAGCAGCAGGTAAGAATGAAATTAGCTTTCCTTGAAGAGATTGATGAAATCTCTTAGACCTTTCAAACACTAAACAGAAATGTGAAAAGTAGAGAAGAATTACTAAAGATTATACATCGTATGTGCCATTGTATGCAGAAAAGAGCACTTGGGATTGTTTGCAATAGTGAAGGATTAGAGAGACTTTGAATTAGATGACCTCCAAACCAGAAAAGAAGAAATACTCGTGTACTTTTGAAGTCCAATAAACAGGCATCAAATACAGCTTAAGATAGTTAGGAGGTGGGGGTGGGGAGGGGGGGAACTTCTTAGTTAATGCATGTGGTACAATGTTCTAATGCATGAGGATGAGCTGATGTGAAATATAAGTAGTAAGACTTAGTATATTAGTACATTTGCATAAATGCAAGAAAAAATAGATACAAAATGTCAGAGATCATTCCCTAATGATTCTGGTAGAATCCTTAAAACTGCTCTTGCACAAAGTAAAAAGCTTAGCAGACTTTCAGTATGGTAAAGTCTGATGCCTACAGTATCAGCATTTACAGTATCATCACATTACTTTTTGATTAGATGGGAAGACAATAGTTGACATTCTGTAAATAAGGACACAAAACATAAAAAAATTGGCTGCAGAAATGTTGTAGTCTCCCCATGTTAGGAGAAGAGTTGAAGCAAGTATTTCCAAGACCATCCCATAGTGTAATCTAAATCAGAGAATGTTGCACTTAACTCTCCAAGTGTTTTCTGTGGAAAAAATAGATCTAAAATAACTTATGAAGGATGTTTTGAAGTTTTAGATTTAATATAAACACTGGAATCTAGGAGTTACTTGATTTATCTCTATTTTGTAACATGCCATCTCTTCTCCATCTCTATTGATAAAGTAATGTGCAATCATGTCATGATGGCTCTGGTGCAGCTTCCACACATCTGCCCTTTCTGCCTGTTCAAAGGTCCAGCCAGTAGCCGTCTAGCCAGTGGGCTTCCTCCATCCCACCCGCGTGCAGCAGCTAACCAAACAGTTGCAGTAGCTAAGTGAAAACTTCCCCTGCAAGTGAAGACTTTCCTTTCTAAGAGCAGTCTCATTTGCAAGCATTTGAAAGAACATGTCTCTATGCATTGGCGATGAACATCAAGAAAACAGTGAATGTGTTAGCTCCTCGCAAAGCATATGACAGACCCTTACTCCAAGGGTCCAATAGAGCCTGAGAATCAGATTACAGAGGAGCTCCTCCTTCCTGCTTTTGGAAACACTGAATAAAATGTCTTTGAAAGTGCAAAAGTCCTTTATCTGTTACTGTGATGACTAATTACAGTACTCAACAGCAAATTTGCAAATTTTCCTTTAAAACCGGTGATCTCTCATTCCATTTTCTCTTCTGATTCCTTTTATCATGGCCTACACTTTTTTGTGAGTAGCAGCTCTTTGTTTTTGGTAGTTGAGGCTTTTTTTTTTTTTTTTTTTTTTTTTTTTTTTTTTGCACCCTATACATTAACACATTAAGTTTCTTTCTCAAGATGAATCTGGGAAGCAAGAAGGCTTCAGTTTGTCATGTCCTGCTTGCTGCACACTTTGTCAAGCACAGCTTTCTAGAAGAAGGGGGAAGAGATTGACTCCTTTGTGGGAGCAGATGGAAATATTCAGGGGATAATGTTTCAGAGTGCAAGCTGAGGTAGGCAGAGGTACCTCTGCAGAACATCTGAGCTTGGGAGACTGCTGAGCAGAGAGTAAATCCAAAGTTATCCCTCCAGGGTAACAGAGAGACTGTGTAGGGTTAGTTTGTCACAGCCCAAGAAGACAGTAAAGGTTACTGGATGAAAACAACCCTAAAGGAAAGGTCCTGCTCCTCAAGGACATGGCGGTCAAGGGGAGTTAGATTTGTTTCCAAGTCCCCTCCTTTCCCTATTCACGTTCTATTTTTTCTCTCTCTTAAAAAGAGTTTCTCTTTCCAGTTAAAGTTCTCATAAAAACAGATCTATAAAAGCTGTTTGGTCTTATTGGAAAGCTCACATAAAAGAAAAGACATCCGCAGAACTGCCTTAAAACTCTAACTGGTTTAAGGTATTGTGCAAGTACATCAGTGGTTATTCACTTGTTAGTTAACATTAAAAAGAGAAGTTATCATTTTTCCTTAAATACATTCATGTGTTAAACTTCTTATCTCTGTATTTCACTTTGAAGTCCAAGTATTACTCACCTGGAGCAGAATTATCCTGGGAGGATACCAGATAAAGTTTCCAAGATGTCAATAGCTGGAAGCACTGTACCCATATAATGCAAGAGAATTCTCTCCCTCCATTTTCCCTGACGTATTCCTTAGACGCAATTATTCCATTGGATGCCTCTGTTTGCACAAAAGGAGAGAGTTAGTTGTGGACCAGCCAAATTTGAACACATACAAAGCTAAAATCCTTTCTGGACAAGTTGCGGTGCTGTAAATGTGTGAAGGATTCCCTCTTTTTTCCCCTTAGGTATTGCAGACTCCACAGGATGGAAGTGAGATGATGTGCAACAAAAGAGCTTGCTTGAGAGGGTTTGGGAGTGTTCTCCCACAAGTGCCCTCCATAAAGATGGTACCTGCGTTTGTTCCTTTCCCATCCCATCCCTACTACTGCCTATGCTGAAAGTAACAGCCTTTGTTAGATTCAGTCATTTGCTGAGATGAGCATTGCAAGTGCTGCTCTCTAGTCTGCAACACTCCTCCCTTACTGTGACTGATGAGGCAGAAAACAGTGTGTATTTGGCATGCAGTTTAGGATTTAAGTGACCTAATATTGCCCCAGAATTCAACTAGATATAATTTAATTTTCTATGTTGCAGAGTCTGAATAATCTTTTCTGAATTAAATGTACCTTGGATTTAGTTTCATGCTTTTTGCACAAATATGTCCAGTATATCTTGTGCTATAGTTACTATACATGGGCAAATATTACTTTTCGTTTACTTTTTATAGGAAATTTTGGCAACAAGTAAACAATGCAATGAATCAAATTAATGGAGAGGAAATACTTATTGTTCTATATTCTTTCTGTAGAGGTTTGGCTCCAAGAGGGTGCTGTATTTAAGAACTGATTTAATTAATACAGTATTTTTCACTGGATAACAGCCATCTGCTGGTACTGGACACACATACCACAACGGTAACTATAAACAGTTTAAGTTTAATTTGAAAAAAGGTATCAATTGTGCCTATTAAGTGGTCTGAGAATTACAACTAAGAAATTATTCACACTAATTAAAAAAAATAAAAAAGAAACAATGAAAATAATACGAAACTGACAACAGCAACAACAGTAAAGTTTAAAAACATTTGAGGAATATTTGTATTTTTCACTACCTACCACTTATATTTTTCAGCCAAAAGGAACTTACAGAGAGTTAATCCTGTAAGGATTAACTACTTTAATAATTAAGTTTCCCAGACTTATGTGTACTTATGTTTTTTTTAAAAGTTAGTTTTCTAATCAATAATTTTGTTGTTTTGTTTTGTTTTGTTTTTCATTAAACATTTGAGTTCCTTAATAGGAATGTATCTTTAACCTGCTTGATTTGAAACATCAAATTTTCCTTAGTATGGCTTGAAAATGTGAAGGTAAAAATATTAAACTATCCCCATGGGGATTAAATACTTTCAAGGAAAATGTAGTTTGAGAAGTTTTGTCAGGTATTTAGAAGTTTGGGAAAGTGTCTCTGTGAAGCAGAAAAGCTGGGATGCCTGCTGTAGCCTGATGAGGTGTTTGATGAAGCACAAAGGCAGAGTAAGTCCCAGATGGAGTATTACTGCCTTATATATGCAAAAATTTGAAGTTTTAGTGTACCCTCTCCATCTGTTATATCTCTAACTAGTATGCTGTAGTCAGCAGCCACATCCTCTGGCCAGATGAAACAAAATATATTGTCAAAAAGTTCATTGGCAAAGGTTTTACAGCAAGAAGGAACTAGACCTGCTTGGCTGCAAGTTTCCCTCTCCAACCATGGAAACCATAAGCACTTTCCGTAATTAAGAGTTTTGAAGCCTGATTCATTGCGCTCACAGACCTACAGTTTGTAAGAGT
The DNA here is from genome assembly GCF_000690535.1 of Cariama cristata. Classification (NCBI taxonomy): domain Eukaryota; kingdom Metazoa; phylum Chordata; class Aves; order Cariamiformes; family Cariamidae; genus Cariama; species Cariama cristata. The sequence goes on along the minus strand of NW_009634281.1, from coordinate 46,908 downwards.
GGTCACAGCTACAGCATCTTACCGTTACCTGCCCTATGCAAACCCTTTTTCCATTTTACCTCTTTTTCTCAAAAACAAAAGAGGGCAAGTAGACTGCAGCCAGGTGCAAATTTCTCCCAAAGAAAATATACATTATTTAGTGCATTCATTCTTTTGTGGACAGTTCATTAAAGAGAAATAGAAAACTCTTCACTAAGTGAAGATACTTAATCAGGGAGCCAAGTCTATGGGTTTTAAGTCCTGAAGAACCTTCAACCTCCATATAGTCAATGTAGAAGTGTTCTCCAAACTGAAAAATAATTCTCCTTCCACTGCGTCCTAAAATATATTACAGCCAGGAAAGTAGAAAGCATACACATGCGTGGAAGTCTGAAATATCATCAGATGAACTTATCTGCCCTGCCAGGCTCAGGCTATTTCTTTTAGAAAAGTCATCTAGAAGTCATATCCCTACTCATCTGCCCCTTCTCCCTCATTTTAAAGGGATTGATATGAAAAAAACACTAACTGTGAAAACACACTATGTTCAAGGATAATGGGTGAATGGATTCCAGTTTGTTACAGTGGCAAGCACTGTAGTCAGCGATTAGACTTCTATCAATACAATTGGAGCGATAAATAGCTGTTTTGGGGTATCCTCTCCTCTTCAGAGCTGTGAGAAGCACTCTTCTTTAAGAAACAGCGTATCACGCTGTACAACAGTGCAGATTCAAAAAGCATGAATACTTCAGCTAAACTTTACAGACTGACAAACCTGAGGGGTTCAAGGGGCAATCTGATTATATACTCAGATTACTTCTCATAGGTCTTTATATTTCACCCAATTGCCCCGGAACTGAGTTCAGTAACTTGCATTTCAGCTAAACTGTATCTTCTAGGGTTGAACCCAAATTTTATCTGAAAAGAAGGAAAATTTAATAATTCCCTTCAAAAAAGAATGAGAACTGGGTAGATGAATCGTAACAATTTGAAGTATGTAATGTATTACCAGCCAACAGTGGGTCAGTGACCTGTAAGAAATACAATAATGATCTCAAGATGTATCGCAAAATCTATCTTAACTCCAACTAATTGGCATCCCTGTTGGCACGTGCAGAAGAAATTACAAGAACTGAATAAGCACTGAAAATTAACTACTTTTTCATTCTTACAAGGGAGTCTTTTCAGCTTAAAGTTGAAGTTGTTTTAGAAGATATATATAAAAATGTGCGGTACTAGTGGCTCTGCAGTATCTCTTGGGAAATACAGAACTTCTGTTTCTAGAATTTTAGGTGAAACAGGCCTGTGAGTCTCCCAGTTATTTCTATTAATAAATGGGGAAAATCCAAAAAGTATGGAATAAACCAATTCGTTATACAAGCATACAGGCAGAACTTTGTTGTACTTCCATGGCTCAACATTAGAGATGGTAGAACAGTTTTTCCATCTTCACATCTTCACTTAAGTACAGTGTATTTAAAACAAGTTCTTCACTTACTGTACTCATTGCTTCAGGGAATACTAAACAAGCATGCCAGTCTTTTTACTCATTGTTGTCAACTCCACTTAATTCTCTGCTATATTAGTGTACATTAAATTGTGAATTTATTATTGCTGCAGGGCATATACAGATCATTATGATTCAGGACAGTGGCTCATCATTACAGTGATTATTCAAGAACGATGTGTTGATGGCTTTAATGGGCCAATAATCCAGTAACGAAGCCTCTGTAATGGCATTCAGTATGTTGTGAAATTATTCAGTACTCCATAATGATATGATTTGCAGAGCTGTAAAGCTCTGCAAGTAGCATAATCTGTTAATACAAGTTTTTGCAGCTTTTCAGGGTTGTTATCTATGTGTTTGTTTAGGAATGCAGGCTTTCACACATGTGATATTTCCTTGAGCTATTTGGGACTTTTTTGGTAATATGGCAATTTGTACATTATTTTTAATAGTTGTCTGCAACCAGATTTTTAAGAAAACTTCATTGTTTTAGATAACAGTCACGAAACTAGAAAAATTATAGGAAGAAAATATGACTTTCTGTAATGAAAATAATTTGTTATACTTTGAAAAAGAACTTATGAAATGGGCATTCCTTGTATCTTTATGAAAATGAGAACAAATATAATGGAAGGAAAAAAAATTAATATACCTTTCATTACTTTAAATGTTTGGTAAATGATAAGACATCAGGTTGGTGTGAAGCTTATAATGGCAAGTTATTTCAGTCATATTGTCCTCATTTGCATAGATATGTGGGTTAGAGTGTATAAAATAAATATTTCACTAAATCTGAAAGTTTTCTCACAGTAAAGAACATCATAGAACAATATTATTTTATGTATGTACCTATATGTACATATGTGTACTTTTGTGTAGCTTGCATGTATATATTCTGGTATTACTCTCTGATGACATAAAACCATAAATGTTTAATTCCTCTGTTCAACTGTAATGTGATTTTCTGTGAGCCATACAAATGTAAACTTTCTTTTCTTTGCATCTTACTTTCAGAAAAAAACAATACAGTAGGAAATAGTATTGTCATTTGCAACCATGTGCTCCTGACAATCTTCTGAAACAGGTGCAAAGAAATCTCTAGAGTGGATGGATTTTGTTAAGAAATCATTGGTACAACAAACATGAAGCAAAACAAATTAAATCTACTTGTGACCACAAATCTAATAAAAATGCAACCATTTTAGAGACAATCTGTGGTGCTACACAAGGATGAACACTGCAGGAATAGAAGATAGCGGCTTGGACCAGTTAAGTACATACAAAATGTTTCTCCAATGAACTGTCTAAAGAATTGCTGCTGACAAAGAAATGGCAAGACAGTTATCACAATGTCTATACTGCCTTTACACACAGCTCTCATTACTTTCCTTACACTCAGCTGCACAAGATTGTAAGCAATCACAGGCTGATCTCACTGTGTAATATTTCTCGTATTCATGTCCCTTTTCTGACTTAGAAAATATTTTCTTGATGCTAACCTTGATCTGTGAGTATAAATGCAAACCAATACTTTCTTTTGAAATCAACATGGGCTGGATGCAGTGTATGTAAGTCATCATAACTAACGAGGCCTCTTTGTTAAAGTTAGTATACAAAGATAATACCCAGTTTCTTTATTCCCTGGCATTACTATTGAGGATTTTTGCTATAATTTTTGGATATGTAAACTTGACAAAACCTGAGATAATCTAGTGCCCAAATATGAGCTTTAACTTTTTTCAAGATTCATTCACTGTTTTGTAGCTTTCTTTGTTCAGCAAAGAAATTTATTGTTACTGTTCAGTGACTACAAGTTTGATGCGTTGTCTGTAATCATATTTAACTAAGAACTTAGCAGCTGTTTTTAAATTATATATGATTCAGATTGTACTGCCTTCATGGAGTACTAAATTTCAAAACCTTGATTTAATATTTTGGGAGGCTGAGGTAAAACTTGAATTCAAGGTAATAACAAGTAATGGTCATTATATTATCTTAGTGCAGTAAATTAAAGACATTCCAGAATCAATCAGATGATAACATGAGAACCAATTTCAGATTACAAAGTACTGACTTGGCAGCACTGGAAAAACTTTGTGTGAGGTAATCTGAAACAACACTATAAAAATAATCACAGAATTCTTAGTTTGAACAAAAGCTGCAAGTTTCCTTTGATGCTTTTCATTACTTTTTTTTTGATTTTCAGTGCTAAAGTAGTGCAACAAAATAATTTAAAGTTTGATGGTCTCCAATACACCACTACACTAATCTGCAGTTATGTGGTGATTTCAAGGCTACCTCTTGATAGTTTTTCTACATATGCTTCAAAAAGAAAAAGACATCAATTAGGTAAAACTGAGCACATTAAATCTCGAATCAGCAATGCTGGAGCTTGCCTTGTTCCATGATAAACTAAGAAGAAAATTATTTAAAAATTAGATAATGTAAATTGTGACAACCTGCTAATGGAAAAATTATCTAAAAATAAGATAGATAATGTAAATTTTGACAACCTGCTAATGGAAAAATATGGTATAGATCAAATTTTTGTGTACCAGATTGATTACATCTTGTAGTTGGAAGGTACATGAAGGGACCTTTTTTTTTTTTTTACTACTGCTGTTACTTCCTAAAGCATGATATATGCTATGCAATATGCACATCATACCAAACCGAAGACTGGCTACAAATGATTACAAGGCTGGAGGAAGCACATATGCAAAGTTTTGGGTTTTTTTGGGGGGCACAACCTAGATAGGATTGAAAAAGAGAAAAGCTCTACCCCAAGATCATATAATACTTTTTACTTCATGGAACTAGATGACTATAACAAAAGAGAAGGAAATAAGTCATTCAAGTAGACTGGCTGAAGATATGATCAGGTCACTATTATCAACATTTAGCATGAATAATGTAAAAGTTATATGCACTCAGAAAAAGGATGTGGATTGTGTGGTACATGGTGAGTATATCATACAGCATTTATTTCAAAAAGCAAATAATGGAAGGCATAAACAGAATAACATTAAAAATGTTCCAGAAACTGGAGCGTACTGGACAGAGAAAGACAGCAAATATGTTCCTATGTGAATGAATACTGTCTGTATAAAAGGAAGTGGAAGAGTCCTCAGGACTCTAGGAAGATGGGTTTCCTTATTGTTTTTTCTTCATGTGCATAGAGTAGAAATGTCTCTGATGAGGCAGAGCCTGCATCTCTAACTGCCTCACGTCAGTCATCTTTGTACAAGGTAAACTTGGCCGACCTGGTTGTTCAGATTCTAGTAGAAGGCACATGTCCTGAAATTAATTCAAACCAGCCTGAGAGATTTAGGAATCTCTGGTTGGCAGAATATAGGGTATCTTCAGGACTCACCTTTAGATACATTCGTGGAACTTTGATTAAACAAGAAGATTTTAACTCTGAATGCTACTATATTCTGAATTTTCTTGTCAGCACTACTGATTTAAAAAGGGTTTTCTGTAAAAGAAGTTTCTTTCCTTCTTTTTTCCTGCTATTTTTAGTGAACTTGTGGTTGACTTGTGCTTTTATTGATTAAAAACCAAACAAAATAAGCAAAGTTTACAAGAAATGGTGAGAAATTAGGACAAGAGGAAATGGTCTCAAGTTGCGCCAGGGGTGGTTCAGACTGGACATTAGGAAGAACTTCTTCACTGTAAGAGTCCTTAAGCATTCGAATGGGCTCCCCAGGGAGGTGGTGGAGTCACCATCCCTGGAGGTGTTCAAAAAACGTTTAGATGTGGCGCTTCAAGACATGGTTTAGTGGGCATGGTGGCATTGGGTATATGGTTGGACTTGATGATCTTTGAGGTCTCTTCCAACCATAATGATTCTATGATTCTATGAAATCAATAGGCAGAAGCCAAGATTTCACTGAATAAACATGCATTTCTATAGCAAAAAAAAAAGACTGAGTTACTATTTGTTTAATCTATAATTCCTTTTAGTGATGCATCATACCAGAATACTTGATCTCTTGGAACCTCTAAGGAAATTTCTCTATATAGGTAATTCAAAGAGATCAATTGCTAATCTCTGTTGTTCAATCTGTTAGAAGAGAAAGGAATTCTAAAAATGTTCAACATGTAGCATTCATCTGACGCCGAAAGAAAGGAAATAGATGTTTGTACTTCGTGTTCACAGAATCACTTTCTGTACATCTGTGTGAATATGTTTTAATTCAATTTTTTATTTCTGTCATATGCATGAACTTACAGAATGATGGTACAGAATGGATATTGGACTAGGAGTGTGAACAATATCTTTTTGTCTTCAAGTGCTGGTCCACATGGGTACAAAATTTACAGACTGAAACAAAATTAGTAAAACCTGAAACCTGTCAGTAAATACCGATGTCAACTATCCATGTAGCTATGATATCTATAGCTAGTAAAGAGACTTCTGAAATTTGGTCCAAATTGGCTACCACTAGGTTTATACATCCCCAGGTTTTTTGCAGGACCAAAAAGAATGTCTTGGGTAGCCTGGGAAACTCCTCAGCAAGTAGCGCTGTAGAGGAGTTGCAGCCATAGATTACACCGAATCCTCAACGTTAGGATGTTATATCAACATCCTGCAGCTGTCAATACATTGTTATATCAGGTGGTTAGTTAATTTTTATTCTCTCTCCACCATTGGGATTGAATTCTACGGCAAGATTGCAAGCCCTTAGCAGACCTTAGCTGCATATGCAAAGTTTTCTTCTGGAGTGTCCCTTGTCAAGTATTTCAGCCATTGCATTAAGATTTTCAACAGCACGATTTGTATTATTTCTGGGTTTGGTGCTGCATAAGGCTATCCTTGCTCTTCTGAATGATGTGTGTTTTCTCCTATTCTTCACCCTCACAGAAAGAGTAGTCATGGCTCTGGATGGCAAGTGAGCTTCCTTTTCATAGCTTTGTCAGATTCTTCCTAAGAGACATAGCAAAACATTGATCTGCTCCATTGGCTATTTGGGCATTGCAGAAAAACAATCCTGCCAAAAGCACATCTTAATGTGTTCTCTAAGACAAAGAAAAAACCCCTGGATTAAAATAGGTAGCAAATACTTCCAACCTTGAAATAATCATAAATAGTGCTGGTGTGCAACTTAGTCCAGCTCTGCGTTGTGCAAAAACCTCAGACAGTATGTGAGAGACGTTAACACCAGTACGGTGTAGTACAGGGGGAGGGGGAGGCTGTTGGAAAGGACGGTCTCATTCAGATGCAGCTCACGCTGTGTTGTG
>NW_009634281.1:8968-40147 GCF_000690535.1 Cariama cristata | reverse complement strand
CATCAGAGTCTTTATGACTTCCTGGGGTAGTAAATTTTCATCCTGCTGACAACAGGAGTAATTGCTGTGTGCAGAATAAAATCACCTGTTTAAAAGTTTAAGTTCTATTTTTATGAGCTATGCTTCCTTATTTCTTATTTTAACTTATCAAAGATCATCATTACTGTTATTACTACTCATGATAGCTATGTTTGTGGAGAAAGCATAGAAAATTTTGCAAATTGCCATGTTACTATGGACGACAGAAAAGTAATATAATTTCCTCGGTACTAAAAGTTGTATATTCCACATTATCATTTGTATTGATTGCTGATGATTCAAAACTCTTTTGTCATTTTGGAGGTATCTACATTGAAATTTCTGCAAAGAGGTTCAGAGTTCTCTTGTGAAAAGGTGTTATACTAGCTCTCCACTTTAGTAAAATTGCACAAATGCAAAGAATGCCCTTGTTAATAAACAAAGTCTCTACCAGATTAAGGTTATCTTGTCACAGCTGCCTCTGCTTCTGCTAAAATCATGGTTGAAAAATAATATCATACACAAATTGAGTGAGAAAAAGATTAAAAAGTGAGAAAATGTTAATATACTCTAGGTAGTGTTCCACAAACAAAATGTATGTGGGATAGTGTTATGTAAGCAGTGGCTCAAGCAGAGCTGACAAAAGCCTTTTTTGTCCTTTAGAGCCACTGAAAATTGTGTATACTTGCTCAATTGTTGTTTCTTCATATCAGAACATATATCAAAACCTCTGTATCAGCTCAAACTTTCTTTGAATGTCATAATCCACTTTAAGTTTTTATTTTTAAAACTCTGCTTTCCATGGACCAGAGAAGAATCATTAGTTGTGGTAGGTCGTATGACATGTAGCATTAATTAATGTGCTACTCAACATCTCCAATATTCTCATAAATACATAAAAAATAAAAAGTCTAACAGGTTAAATGCTATGCCAGAAATTTATAACTCATAAAAATTTATTGAGTTCTGTTAGGTAGATTCCTGCTATTAGTAGGAAAAAAGCAATCTTGCTATTTGCATAAGGAATATGATGGCTTCCCATAAAAACAGGTTTTATCCATCACAAAGACATTAAATAAGAATATCAGTGGAATTGTTAATAGCTCTTAAATTGTAAAAATACTAATGATGTGATGCTGTGCCTTTTTCACACAGAATATCAAATACTTGCAATCAGCTATTTCAAATGTGTGTCACAAAATCACTTGAAATTCAAATTCTTTGGTCTTGAAGTAGAGTTGAGTATATTAGAATTTAAACATTTTATTGCCCTCACACATAGTTTCACGAAAAGTTACAGCTTTCAAATAAATATTCTGGGGAACATTTTTTTTTCAATAAATCGTGTGTCTTTTTAGAAGAATCCAGCTGAAAATAATGGTACTTCTTTATCTTTTTAGAAAATTCTTCAAATTATTTGGAGTATATAAGTGTATCCTTTTGAAATTTCAAAGCTCAGAAATGCTTCATCTGATTTATTTCTCTCTTACACGTGTTCTCTTTCCTTCTTCCACATTTCCCAGTTTTTAGATGGGCTTATTCCTCTCCTGCACTCCCCATGATATTTCCTACTTTGAAAGAAACAGAACTGTGGTCAGTTCTTTCACATACTGATAAGGTTTATACTTCTGGTTTTAGCGACGCCTTTAGCATCTTCTGTTCCGATAAAAATCTATTGTAGTCCAGGCTAAGAGAAGTGTGTGTCTCGTTCTCTTTCTCAGAGTGTTCATTCCACAACTGAACAGCTTTTTTCTGTCTGCTGTTGCTTGAAACTGGTTAAATATCCCTTTCTGCAGGCAATTAATCTATATGATTTGTAAAAGAAAAAAAACAAGCATAGTATCTATTTGAACATTGTAAATGTTTCATTTTTTCCTGATTGTGCTGAGGCTGGTTTTATATTTCTTGTGTCTAGTTATGAATATGCAGAAAACCATGGTAGTCCAATCCTACTTTTCTGCAGTATTCATATTTTTGTTTCTACATATATTAGGGTACATGTCTTATGTGAAACATAGGTAATTTTGAAAAGTACTTCCCTTTTTGTGTTTGGGTATATACACATTACCATTTGGAACCTGTAAAATAATGTCATATGAGTATTTAAAGCAGTTACAAATAATAGAGTAATTTCATTTGGTCAAAATACAGCCTCAATTGCCTGTGAAGAGGCAAAATCTTGAATCAACATTCTTTGTACCTCTGAGTCAGCATCCAAGCAAACTTTTTAATGTTTGCACAGAATTATGCCCTGATTGGTAAAACCTGGCAACAGAGTCAGAGCTGAGTTTTTCTTTGGCTTTTCCTTTGTCTTCCTTTCTGACATTAGACAAATAAGTTACCTGTTTCTGTGAAGAAGATGTTGTATAATACCCTTTTCAGATTAAATACTGTGTTCAATCTGAAATTAGAAATGGGAACATCAAGTCCCTTGATGAAATATGAAAAATGCTCTTGCCAGATATTATTTTTGCCACAACCTTGCAGAAAACAATTGTTAAAATCTGTTTTGTCAGCATACGGTACTCATAATCAATAGATTTTTATTATTTCTTAGCCTATATGTTTCGTTTATGCTTTGGATGTTAGTCCCCTTCCAAAACTTTAATTGCTTAAGACACAGGTGTTGTTTTTAAGACAGTGAAGAAAAAAAAATCTAGACTTGAAGTCTGGAAATGGAGAGTTATTCTGTTTACATTGTGTTCCATTTCCAAACTAGGTAGTTATTCACCTGGAGATCCTGTAGGCACAGGGTCTTCTGTTTTATTACAGATTAAACAAGACCACAAGTTTGAAAACCGGTGAAGGAGGGCTTTTACTGGGTACTGATGAAGGCAATAAGAGATCTTGTAGTGACACACATAATGATTGCAGCACTTAAACTGTGTCCTTTCATCTCCCTCAGTTTCTTCTGTAAAGGAAAATTCAGTGTCTCCACTTGGATTACTGGACCAAAGAGTTTTATCTTCTGTAAAATGAAGGAAAGTTTCTTAAAAGTGAAAACCCATCTAAAACACAAAGGTTTACTCTGCACAGAATGGATAATGTTTCTATGTCCAACATGTGTCCAGGTGTATTACCACGAAAATGAGAAGAGGGAGCAAGAAGCAAAAGCCTATTGCAGAGTTAGGGACAGCCAAGTGCACAGCAGCTTTCGCCTCACCACAGGGCAGGGATGTGGCTATGTACGTACTCAGACCCAAGAACTACCATAAGGTGTTGTAACCACTTTGTATAGAGCTAATACATGAATAATATTTTAAATGTACAGATAAGCAAGCACGATTCTATGGAAAAATACGTGCACTTTGTGTGCAACATGCAGAGTATCTTGGGAACCATGCTGATACAAACACCTGTTTGAGCAGACACTTGGCACCTTCTTTGTTAAGGTTAATTCATATATTCACATCTTTGTGTTTATTTCTGAGAAAAGAATGTTTTTTCCAAGACTCAATCAAGCTTAACTTACATTAATAACAAGATTAATATTGAATTTGGTGCCTTTGTGTTCAAGTCATTGGTAAAGACATTTGTTTCACAGTCGGATAAATTATTGGCAAACTTTCCCCAAGAACAGGTCAGAAGAATTCAGATTGTTTGCTGATCTATGATCATTTTTATTATAAAGTGAAAATGTTATTCTTAGGTTATGCTTATGCTTTTTTTTTTTTTACTTTTCTACAAAACACAGACTTCAGAACTGTTGTTTCCATAAAGGCTGAACTCAGCAATATGTTCTTAAATAATTGCTGAGAAGCCTTTACAGTGCTTTATTCAAGTCAGATGAATTTTCCAGAAACAGAACCACTGAAAGTCTTAGTTGCAGCAGATAGAGAAAGGAGATAGAAAAAGGAGATAGGGTATATTGTGGCTTATATTTTTTTTTTCCTTTGGTGGTTTGACTTACTCCAGAAAGAGAAAGGTTTTGTGTATTATACAAGCAATACATGTTTACTCTACTATCTCAGAAAAATCAGATGTAGCTGGAAAAACTAAAAAACCTGTGATCTTCCGTTCCTGCTGTTGCTGATAACATCAGTTATTATTTTGTCTTGTACTTTCCTCCGTGTCTCTGTCAGATAGTTTGCTATAACATATCTGGAAGGGGCACGTGTGAAATATATGAGGTGATTCATTTCATCAAAGGTCAAAATGAGATGGAGCTTTGTCTGACCCTACAAGAACAAGTCACTCACCATAGTTGCAACATTTGCTACTGAGAAAACAAGACAGCCAACAGACGCTGAAGGAGAAAACAGAAACCTGTGTGGAGGTAATCCCAAGTCTGTGACTGTCTCATCTATGCAATGTGATGGTGTAAGGGCAAAGACAATAGCTGAGGGGGGAAGCTTAAATACATTTCAGTGAGGCTACCACAGAACCCTGGGAGCAGATGCAAGGGAAATCAAGTTTGTCGGCTTTCCCTCAGCAGCTGCAGACAGCAGCTGTTTTAAGCAGCAAAGCCATCCTTCTTTACATAAATTCCCTCAGAGACTTTGAGCTCAAAACAAAACATACATTTTCCATTACCACATTTATAGTTAGGTGACGATGTACAAATTCTCAGTCCTTCATAATTCCATAGAAGTTCAATCTTTTCCTACTTCTGTTCCTAGTTCTCCCTGCTTCATTATGTCTGTATAGATAATGGACTTTCTGGAGAGCTATTCTTCCAGTGTTAAGCTCCTGATCAGTACACACAGATCTTTAGGAAAATGTGTCCATGAGAGCCTTTTGTGCCACCTTTTTCTTCTTTCCAACCAGCAGTCAGGATAAACAATTTCTTCTATAGGGCAGCAGGCACCATTACTATCCAAGTCTTCTCTTCAAAGGTAAAATGGGTCAAAAAAAAATCAGGTCAGCAAGCAAAAACTAAACTATTATTGGCTGGCCCATCAGCATCACAGGCTGCTGTTTGAATGGGATGGCCTGATTGGCAGGGAATAGGCTCATCATGAACTAGGAAGGCAAGCAAAAATACCCGAGTCGTGCAGCTTGGGCATTCTGGCTTCTGTGGAAGGAACAACAAAACAAAACCCCTCTCTTTTTGGTGTCAGAGATTACTGCCTTTTGTCTTATCCTCCTCTAGGTTAACTGGAACAAACCAGAAGTTTTTAAGTTTCATCTCTAAAAAGAAAACTTCTTCTCTAACTGACAGTTTACACAAACACCCCTACCCCAAAACTGAGCTCAAATGTTGATAAGGAGGAGTATGGATACTCTGCTTGGTAGACAGTTCACTTGAGGAATAATAGAAGGAACTAACTAGTCATAGAGCCTTAATCTATGTAAATACTTGGTTCACATGGACTCAGGGTGAATCAGAGAGCAACAATGCCACATGTTTCTCCGAGGTTTAGGTATGCAGTACATTGTCATATTAGAGCTTTCAGTGGTATGACTGAGTTATCAATATATGTCAATAAAAAGGCAGCAAGTTGGGAATGAAGTTGAGAGCTTGAGATCTCCTCCTCAGATTCTGTGTATTGCTTGAATTCCTCAGTAACCAAGTCAGAAAAACTTAGGTGTCGTGGAGCATTTTGGATTTTCCAGCTACACCATTCGGTCTAATAAATATTCTCCTTTGTTTCACTCATATTCTTAGATAATCCTGCCTATATTAAGACAACTGCACCACGGCTGTACTTCTATAGTCAGGACTTGGTATTTCCTGCTTATTTTGCTTTTTGCTGTCCTAAATTAGGTCTTCAGTTTGCACTTGATGTAACTTCTCTCTCAGGCAAGGCAGCATGATGATGTGTATAGCATGATGTATTTAGCTTCAGGCTAAGAATTAGGCCATTCTTCATTTTGTGAACATTTGCCTTCACTTGCATAGACTCCAGCGGTGAATGGGATGGGGCATTTGGCAGGCAGGTGAAGGAACCAGCTTACCTTTTGTCACAGGGTTATTCCTGGGAGTTGGAGCAAATAGATATTGCTAACAGCAGCTTAACATTACTGCTGCTATATAGTTTACTACTTCCCTCACTTATCTGAAAAGTATTCACTCTTAAATATATCCGTATTTAGTTGTATCCTTTTCACTAAAAAGGTCATTGCAAGTTTTATGCACTGGTTAGATGTACTGTATATGATGCAAAGGTACCGTTTGAAGTTATATTTCTCACTTGAACGATATGAATGTACTTCCCCTGCCTTTTAAATGTCTTGATGTGCTGCTTTATTTGAAAATATCTGCAGTGTTTTTGAAAACTATTGTCCTTTACTAGTCTTTCCAGCTAGGAGGAGTGACATTGTCATTTTATGCCGCATGAAAGCTTTTAGCTTGCAAACACAGCCTCTCTCACTCACATAGTATCTGATTTATGTACTCTGAAAAAAAGAATAAATGGCAGCAACATTTGCTTTTTAATAACATACAGAAAAAATACTTCAAAGTCAGCCATGCATGAAGGAAACATACAGGAAGGGACCTTAAATAGAGCTGCTGACAGATCATGAACCAAAATTGCCTTTTATGTATCTTGAAGAGAAAACTTTGTAATCACCTATGCCATCAGTAGTGACAGTATATCCACTGAAATCATTATACCGAAGTGTTGTAAGGCTTGGGATTATCTGAAAGAGTAGGGAATGTTCATTTATTCATGAAGTAGAACTGGAAGTCTTCTGTGTAGTGTTGGGCCCATCTTTAATTAGAAAGTCAGCGAAGGAAGGCATTAGTTAAACTTTGCTTGAATAGTAGGTTAATTATTTAAAAGAACAGAAGAAAGCAGAATATTTCTTTAGGAAGAACAAATAGGTTAATCTCAGGTATTTATTCTTAAAAGGTTGTCAAGAATCATTGCACTACACTTAAATGCAGTGGGAAGACTTTTCTTAAGCAGATAAAACAGAAAGGATGTTGGATTCGCTGTAACAGTGGGAATAGGCAAGCAAACGACTACTCAAATTTAATTTTTTTCTAAAGCCCAGTAGATAAGAATTCCTAATCTCCAGCAGAGGTAAAACAGGAACAGGCAGCAAAAGACTTGACAGCATGTGTGTATGTCACAGACCCAGCTTAGAAGGACCACCCTCTACAACTGAGATTAATAGTTTCTTAACATCCATTCAGTCTTTGATTCAGAGCTAGCTTTAAAAAAATTTTTTTAAAAAATTCCTGCAAGGTGTCCTGCAGACATCTTGTGGATATGCTTCTAAATGACTGTTGACCAAAGGTAGTTTTCAGTTGATCTAAAGCAACATTAACAAAATCTTAACTCTTCCCTTCCAGTGAGGGATTTATTTGTCATCACAAAAAACGTTTCGGCAGATTTTGTTCATGTAAAGGCTGCTTGCCATCAGTAGTAACTTTTATTTATATCTTTGTTTGCATCGGTGACTAATTCATAAAACACAGGAGAATGGTGTAGTTTAACGTTCTTTATGAATAATGTATTATATTTTATTAAAAATGTAAGTTTTTCTAAACCTGAAGACATCTAAAGACTCAAAGGTTGATACTGCAATTGTATATGCATCACCATAATTCCTAATTGGTAGCTGGCATATTTCTGTGCTATAACCCTAGAAGAAATATGTATTTCTAAGGTTGTCACAATTGTCACAAAATAGAAGTTCAGAGTATATTAGAGTTTTTCTGAGATACTTCTATTTGTAATAAACATAAGGAAATTTTGAAAATCAACAGCAATATCCAAAAAAACTACTTGTGCTTAGACTTGTGACAAACAAGTTTGTATTCTGGTAGGGTCTATTAGAAAATTTCACACCCCAGAGAGCATTGTCACATGCTGTCTCAACAACAAAAGTGAGCACTGTGTTCATCTACCTGAAACTTCCTTACAGCAATTTCTGTTTCTTTCATACAGAAGCCATTGGATTATCAAACACAATGCATGTTAGAATGGAGAGGAGAGGAGTGGGAACACACCTTTCAAATTAATTTGATTTTGAAGGAAGACAACTTTATGCTATATCTCTTTCACAAGACAACTTTAAATGTCATAAAAATATTTGCAATCCTTGACAGCTTCTAGAATCCCTTAGAGAACATCCAATATATCTCATGACCATGACAATCAAATTGTTGGTAATTACCAACCAAACCAGAGCTGAACTGAGGCTTCAATTTTCCTTACTTTGTCATCTTACTTCCACATCTTAGAATAATGAAAAGCAACACTGCTGGGATAACTTCACCTAGGAAAAGTCTGTTACATAGGAAAAGCAACTGTGACCTTCAGAAAGCAGTTAAGACTGTTTTAAATTCCTTAAAACTCTTGAAGTAATTCTATAATATTTTGATGCTAACTATAGCATTGATGTCAACAATAATCAATACTGAAGATTTGTCATTCAGAGTGTTTTAGAATAACATGAGCATTTGTGAATGATGCTGAGTATAATCAAAATGACAAATACAATTCTTGTATGGCATTAGGTTTCCAGGAAATTCTGAGGGAAAAAAATAGGTCTACATTAACATAGTCAAAACTGATTTTGACAATCTAACAGAAGTTTTGATGTAAAGCCTGAACCTGTTCCTACTGAAAAGAACTGAAGCATTCGTTATATGTATTGCTCTATCTTTAGAGGTCCAAAACATGTTTAGGACCTTGATCTTCCATTTGCTTCACAAAAGTTACTATTTTCTGATATAGGATACTCTTTTCTAAGTCACGGTCTCCAAATATTTGGTACTATGGATGCTGTGATCATTGCAGGGTGAATTCCAAGATCAACTTTGAAACTGTGAAATAAGTCTTTACTGATAAACTTTAAAGTGGTAGAAAATATAAAAGATAGGTGCAACAGACAGTGGAAAGAATGGCTGAAGAATTACAACAGAGGCCCAGCACAGGGTTTCTGTAGACAAGTATCTTTTTTCTAATGACACCAATAATGATTGTCAATCATAACTGACAACCGATTATTCCCATAGGGAACAATAGTCTCTTTAATATTTCCGTTTCCCTTCCTATCTCCACTTTAGGAACTTCCTGTTCCAGAGGCTGCATCTAAAGACTTTTGCATTTATAATTGCCAAAGGAGATATTTTTTCATTACTTTGACAAATCCATTTCTGAACTTGTTTGTAGTTTTGCTTTTTGCAGTTCCTCTGACAATCAGATTTCCAGTTTAATTATGTGTTGTGGTTGTGTGGGAAAGTACTTTTGTTTATTTTAAGCCTACTGCTCATTATCTCCTTTGAAGCCCATTGTACTATTACCAAAATCAAGTCATCATTCCCTAGTTATCTTTGCCATAGCTTTTAGAGTGAATAGATTACTTTTCAATTGATTATCTCTTTCCTGAATGAGACATTATTTAAAATCTTCTTGAATAAAAGCTATTTAAGTTATATAAGACACTCCTTGTCTTTCTAATCATCCTTTCCTGAACTTCAATTTTACCTTATTCATTTGAGGCAGGATGACAGGAATTTCATTGTTATATAATTTGGATCAGTTAAGCATTTTGTGTTTGGTTTAGAAGTACTTTATTTTAAGCCAATGAAAAAACATTTTATATTCATAAATTAAAATTTCTAAAATACATCTCTGCTGTTTTAAGTATAAACACAACAACAGATAAATTCACAAATTAATTTAAGATGCATCTTAGACTTCAGTCTTGTCAGCGAGGTCCTCTCTATATTCATGCAACTAGATGAATTAGTCCACTACTGCAAAAGTTGCAAGTCACATTATCTTTCTGTAACGCTTGATACATGTAGACCAAAGGATTTCAATAATTCTTTCATTTCAGGAAAAAAAGTGCTTTAACATTTTAGTAACCATGGGATACGACATACTTTTCTTAGTCCTTTGAAGTGCACAATTGCCTTCTAAATGAAGGAGTTGCACATCTGAATCTGCACTTTGGTGTACAGTCTGTGAATGTACCAACACGTTCTCCTCACTTCTTGGGGCAATGTAATCCCTGGGGTGGTTGGAAGTAAACTCTCAAGAAGAAGTGTTACCAGTGAGATTTTACTGAGAAAGCCATTTAGGTTAGAAAGAAATGTCAAAGAGAAAGAAATAAAAAATAGAAAGTAAAAATGCATTCATCAGCTCTGGTTCATCTATGTATTTTTGTTATAATGCCTTCTATGGAATGAGATGTCATTACTAAGTCATGTATTGCTCCAATGTAGCCATCCATTACAGTAAAACAGAAATAGCACATTCCATTAATCATAGACACAAGGTTAAATAAAGATGTAAGCATATTGGGAAAGCAAGGCTTCAAGTGTACATCATCTTGATATATTAAGCAAATGTCTTAGAAGAGGTTATAGGCCCAAGAGAATAATAACAGTAACATTAAGCAGAGCTGTATTAGCCATGCTTAACTCAGTAACACTCATTTGTATTGCTGTAAAGAAATTGATTGTTTAAGCTGTCTGCCATAGACTAAGCAACATATGGTACATAATATTTGAAATCAGGGGGAATTTACTGAAAAAAATGAGGACTTCAAATTGACTCAATCCATTTGGTTTGATAAATATTCCTTTCAAATCTATTTTTCTCTAACATGTTACTAAGCTGTTCTTTCTGCGTTACAGAGATGAATGCACACAGAATCTCAGGTCGATTCATTCTCATGTCAGTGGTCATTCCAGCCCTCTGTGGTTTGATAAATAAAGACCTCAATATGATCCAGGATAACTTTGTCGGTTGTTATACTATGTATGGCTAACTTCTATGTATTAAGAAAGGTTGTTGAAACAATACCCGTTACCGTTTTGCTCCATTCTGTTTTTTCTATCTTTTTACTCACTTTTCCATTTATCAATTCTGTTTCAAATTGTTGTTTGGTTTTCGGTTTGTTTTTTTGCTGTTGTTGTTGTTGTGGGGTTTTTTGGGTTTTTTTTTTTTGGTTTTTGGTTTGTTTTTTTTTGTTTGTTTTTGTTTTTGTTTTTCTATCAGCTGTAATTATAGCTAATACAGCTAGTAGCTAACTTGTATTGAATTATCCCAGTATTCTCATTTGAGTCAAAGGAACTTCTGAAATGCTTTTTCCTCATAACATTTACATCTTACAGCCTTACAACTGTATCTGATACAATGGTTATTTTGTTTTTACACTTTACTGCAATACACCTTCTTCCCAATGCAATGAGCTTTACTAGGGCAACAATTCTGACACTGAAGTAAGTGATCTTAAAGTGGTGTGTAGTCTGCTTTCTGATTGTGCTTTTCACATATCTGAAATGCTCAGCGGATTTCAGTGTTGTCATGCTCTTTGTCTTTTGTGTGCTGTCTCTAGGTTGCTATCCTTTTCTTTAACCATCGTTATTTTTTCCAGTGATTTTTATTTCTCTGACTTTCATATTCTGGACAAATGGCTTACCTTTCAGTCACTAGGAAGTATATCTTCTTGCTGGTTTCCATTTCCGAAGCACCCTAAGAGTTTTTCTAGACAAGACTGGAAGAGCACTTATGATCCTAGACATCATCCATTTTACAACACACCACTCATAAAGAGCAAAACTGTCATACTTCCAGGAAAATTTTACATCAGGTTCACATTTTCAGCCATCTATAGGATTGTTTGAAGAGGTTTAACATCAGAAACCATCAGATATCTCAGCAAAATTTTAGAAAACAAGAACTACCATCCCACATGTTATCCTCAATCACTTTTGTTGTTTCATGTGCATCTTAATATTTTATCCTGTATTCTCCCTTTAGGTATAAACTCTGTGGGTTCTTAAGGAAGAATATCCTGTACTGTGGGTACAAAGTGATGAACAGCAATATCTTGTTGGACAGTCCTGTAATAAAATTAGACAGTTATTTTCACACACCAAAAAAATAAAAAAAAAAAAAAAAAAAAAAAAAAAAAAAAAAAGAAAAGAAAAAAGAACAAAAACCAATGCAAGAGCTTGACTTTCCACTTTGATAAATAATGATCATCTAGAACTGTCTATATCCACATCTGTTCTCCTACTTCAGATCACACAACTTTTAACAAACTCATTTTGTTGCATATTCTTATACTCTTATTCTTACATTCTTATTGTTATGTTCACTCTGTCTGTCAATCACCTGCTGGTGTGTAACCCTACAAAAGCTACAGAGTAGGAGTGAACAGTCAATTTGAGGGTTAGGAACTATGATTAGTTGTATTTTGAGGATCATAAACTGATGAATCCATCATGTTGGAATCATTTCTGACCATCAGACAAAATCTATGTGCTTATTCACCTTCCCACTTCAGGTTATTTCGTGACTGTTTGTGAAGACCATACCCAATACAGTTGGATTAACACTAACCAGCCTTGATCCTCATATTCTTCGTAGGAACTGGAGTTAATCCATTTTCAATGTTATAACCATTTCATGGGCTAATGAGGAACCTTGATGGAATGATGTAATTTATTTCCAGTCTATTAATTCTTTATAGACTGTCAACACACATTGAAAACTTTCATTATTTTGGGAGAAACAGGAACCAAAAATCAGTTGTTTCTGTTTTGTCCCTTCATTACTGCTGAGTGCACACTGCCAGCAAGGGAAGGGCACCTGCCTACCCCCTCTGCAGCTGGAGCCAACAATTCTTTTTTTTTCCTGGGAAGTTTGTCTGCCAAAGCTATAGAATCGTATCTGCCTCATATGTGAGGACACCACACCTAATCTGGGTGAGAACTGATGGTCTTTGGAAGGCAGGAGGTTATAATGATAAGCAGATAAGCTGCCTGGCCTTAAACTACAGGAAACAGTGAGGTTTGGTTAGGTATGGACCTAACAGTGGGGTTCAAGAGCACCTCCTTGACAACTGAATGCTTTAGTAAGACATTCACTCTTCAACATTTTTAACTGCTAAGGAATTCTGCAGTGTAGTAAGTATAATGTTTTCAGGAATAAAATATTTGTTTCTGTTATTATATATTACAGCCCTCTTTTACTTCGTAATAGTTGTTTCATAAGTGTTCGGTATAGACAGGTAGGAGATCACTGTGAACATGGCTTTAATTTAGAGAAGTGGAAAACACTTAAGGTATTTCTGCATATTTTACAGCATTTTATCCAACATGCTTTCTAACAAGGCTACAGAAAAACACCAATGTTTCAGTATTTATAAATTATCTGAGGATAACTTACAGAAAGATAACACACATTTTTCTTTAAATGTGTCTGACTTGCCCAGTTGTATAGTCATTCCTCCTCACCTGAATTATTAGTCGTCCTGTGCTACTAAGGTATATAGTGGCTTGGGATGGGGTAGCACAGTGTAAAAGGGGTAGAGTGGGATAACTTCTTTTTGGCAAAGACAACTGAATTTAACTTTTCAAATTACAGATGCCTAGAATGGCCCATTCAGTTTCTTCTGTGCTGTATGAAAACTGTATATTCATTGGATTTAGGAGATTAACTGTTTCACAATTTGTATGCATATTTACTATCTACCTAAAGAATTGGAAATTTCATTGTTAGTCCATTTTTAAAATCTTGGCCTGAAGTTATATTTTCAAATTTCCAACTGTACTTGATGCCCGCAGACCAGATAAGGTGATGCTTTCATTCTCTGTTTCAATCTGCCCAGATTCCTGTCCCTCAAATAGAGTTGGGAAAACAGCCTAGAGTAAAAGGATTACTTCACTGGTTGATTCTGCTCTGCTATAATTGAATATAATCAAACTTCAGCTTAATAATCTTCAAACTTAATAATCAAAATTAAAAAACTTCTAGCAATTTTTACAACATCTTAAAAATATTCTATTCCTTCATTAATTTGGAAAAATTCAATGGCAATTTTAATTGCTGTGAATTTATTTTAAATAAAGCACTGAATAAATAATTTCACAAAATTTAGACACTTGAAGGGCCATCTTGCAAAAGTAAACATGGAACATATTTTTAGAATAAGAGTATAAGAGAACCAACTCTATCTAAGAATGGCGGTACTTTCTGATGTCTAATTCTGTCTTTACCTCAGGAAGGGAATTCTCCTCTATTATTTTCTCTAGTGTAAAATCTAGCAGCATTTTGATTAGACTATATTTTTAATATGTTGCAATTGACAGGGTTATTTGACATTGACAAAATATGTCTAGGAAGTTTCAGATTACAAACGTGCAAGAACTCCTGTGCATTTTTCTTTCCCTTTAAATAGTCATCACCTAGCAGGACTCATTTTCTGTAACAGTGTGTACTTATTTGTTATGATGGAAAATACTTTGCTAGGAAAATAGCTCATATATCTGTCATAAACCCTTACTCAAGTGTACAAGAAGTTTTTTGACACTTCAATTTCAATGATAGTTTGTGGTGAGTTTGTGTGTAACTCTTACCAAAAAAAAAAACAAAACCAAACAAACCACAAAACAAAACAAAACATAAAATTGTGAAAAAAAATGCAAAAAAATGTACAAGAATAATTCTGAGGTTTCTAACAGATTTCCTGATCTTCTTATGGTTTTATTATTTCTTACAGAAAGCCACATTGGACTTTTCTGTAATATTTACTTTATTGCACTGAACACTGAAAGATGGGCTTCCTAATCTGTTAAGCCAATACTGAGGAAGAAGGAAATGCTATCTAGGTTTCTATATTTTCTTCAGTCTATATAAAAATATAGGGGACTTCTATTGATAGTTTTCTCACATTTTACCTTTACTTGACTTATACTCTAAAAATAAGACTCTACTCTCCATACAAAATTGGATTACATTGTATCCCTATAAATCAGCATTCTAAAATTATACCAATGTTGCATCATTCATTAAATATGCTGAAAGTTGCAGGAATGTACAAAAAAAAGTCTTATCTTGAACTTTAACTTTTTGAGTACCTAACAAAAGTTTAATGAAACACAGGAAGCACCACTAGTAAATCTTCTGCAAGTAGGTAATTTGAGTGAAGCAAACGGAGCAATATCTTTTTACTGTGTGTAACCTGGCTTAAATAGTGTTATTAGTGTTAAATAAGTTCAGCAATATAATAAGGTGATCTGACAGTTCTCAGTAAATTTTTTCCAATTACATTAAATTACTTAGCTATAACTTCATCGTGAAGAATTTTGTGGAGTAACTCAGCCAAAATAGATCAGTCATTTCCAAGAAGGATCTAATGGAAAGCATAAGAATATTGAAAAAGGAAATGGAGGTGTTCTAGTATCCTACCACTACGGACCAAGGAAAATTTATTAACTTTGTGATGACCTATTTGTCAGAGCTATGAAAAATCTTAAAATAGTGCACATAAATTGATCAAGTTCTAAGTTTGCAATAAATCTCAGTATGTGCATGAGCAACAACTTAGAACGGAACATTTTTCGGATTTGCATGTCTCTAACTATTGGCAAAAGTGGACATCAGCTGTCTCCTAGGTGTGACCTGTTTGCCTCTGCTCCACACATACAGAGCCACTTCACATCTACATGTACAGACTGAAAGTTGCCTCAACTTGAGGGCCTGTGCGTGATGCTTAGAAGAAGATAAGGCTTGTTTATCTATTCAAAGTACTTTTCCTCCAGCCATAAAACTTTGCCTTCAAATCAGATTTCTTATTGCCTTCTCAATAACTAGAAGTCTATATATGCAAGAGGATCCTATGAGTTTAGCCTCCTCCCCTCACTTCCTTCCCGTCTCACTGTTATCTTAGCCACTAAACTGGAAGAACATGTGTTGACACAAAGATTTGCACTGACGGTTTCTGGCAAGGAACAGAACTGATTTCCTTTCAAGGGTTTTCTTTGGAAACTTTTTGAGCTACTACGTCAAGATCATAGGTCTCTGGGAAGGCAGAAAAGAAAATTCACACTATTTAATTATTTCTTCCCTACAGTATTATTCATCAGTCAGTTTTTGATTCTCTCTTCAATTTTATAGTAGCCAGATAGTATCACAGAGTGCTAAGTGTCTGTATTTTATTTGACTTATGAAATGGCTTGAAATTCACTTCCGGAGTTTTGGCATTTTTAAAGGAGATAAAACATTCTCTTATGACTAGATATAGCCTGAAGTGAACAGTCCAGGTCAGCATTTAAAAATTTTTATGTATAACTGAGACACAGAGAAAACTTAACCTGCTGGATATTGCCAGAATTGATTGATCTGACTGCATTGGTTGTGAACCCTACCACCAAGCAAGATAAACAGTATAATCCTAGGCACAGACATCTAAATCTGCTAAGAAAATGTTGTATTGCTCTTGTTCTATGTGATTTTACAGATCCTGGCGCAATGGATCTAGATGCTATAAAACCGCACAAACAATGATAATGGAAATTATCATCATCATACCAATTACCCCTGTTGAAAATTTACTCCAAGCAATTGACTATGGACTGAAAACTGAGGATCTGTTTTGTTACGGTGCTTATGTTTCCACAGACAGTAACACCTTGAAGATTTAAAAAAAACACTGAGGCTATTAATTCCCATACGTTTTGTGTTTAATTATCTGGTTGCCAGTCCAAGAAAAAAAAAAGGGGGATTTTTTTTCTCTCATGCGACCTTCTATATTTAGTTATGAAAGGCAGTGTGAGGCTGCTTCAGCTACTACAGATGAAAGCCAAGCCAGAGGCATGGAAGTCCCTTTACAGAGACTCTGGGCTTCTTTCTGATATTACAGCATCTACGACGTTTGTTATTAAACTGTGTGGCTCATACATTGGCAGGAAAACACTACTTGCTTACAGAACAGCTCAGAAAGATCAGTTCTGTCCATCCCATTCCATTTTACCACTGAGTCTGTACCAAGTGGGGTTGTCTCAAAGCTCATTGCCAAACCGTAAGGATGCTCTTGAAAATGATTCACATTTAATCTGAAGAGTTGCCTTTTCATCCGTTACTGTGGATGATGTTTTCAGCTAGTTTTGGGTGATGAAAGCCATGTTAGATTCAAAGGAATACTTTTCTTGAATGGTTATCTTGGATCTATTCTACTGTGTCTGGAATTGCTAAGAACGGTGGATATAATTGGTATACAGGCTCACAGGAATGAGATGCATTTTTAAAGATATATCCATTAACATATTCTGACATTTCTGTTTCCCAGAGGTTTTCATAACAGCTTTCAGATCCCTTGAATTATTTTCCTCTGTCAACATGAAGAGGATATTTTGTGCTCCTTCAGTAAAAAAACTACAGGCACATCGGTACAATCAATCTCTGCCTTAAGTTTCTTGCATATACAAAATTCAAAGTCATTAAAGGTCAGATTCTGGTTCTCAGCCTGAAACGAATTCAGGAAGAGTATTATATCTAGTGGGCACTAACCTTGGTGATACATCAAATTTGGAAAGTAAATAAATAGTCTTAAAATGATTGTGAATGAAAAAAATAAAGGCATGTAAGAGCTTTTATAAGAAGAGTTAAATTGAACTCAGTTTGCCTATACGACTGAGAAAATGATGTGTTATTGTTCATTTTCATCTCTGTGCCTTATAGGAAACTGTGACGTTTGTGTTTTGTACAAATCTTCAAGACATGCTTATTGCCTATTCTGTCTGAGCAGAACTAGTATTTTCAGTCACCACAGAATCAAACTTCTAAAGAGAAGTTATGAAACAGTTTTTCAATATGTTCTGCTGTCCCAAAGAAAAGTAACAGACAATATTTTGCATCTTAAAAACATATTGCCACGAAATATTTTGACCAGGTGTGTGAAGAGTTACTGGCTTGCATTCTGCCTATATTCTCCAAAGGTCCACTGTTGTTGGAACTTTAATGCTAATTTACTATATCCACATTATAATGGACAAGACACAGTAAATGACAGACCATAGTGGATCTGGTACTGGGGTTTGTTTTGTCAACAAGATTAGCACTTGATTATCTCACACGGTCACTCATTCACTCAATTCCCTTCTCTAGCTCTACATTACCCAGCCCTCAAAACTTGTACCAGTCCCTGCTCTGCCGCTGCTCCCAGTAACCCATCCTGGGCATCACCAGCTGGGGTCCTGGGGCATCCCCTAGCATTCATCTTCATGTAACTCCCTGATCTCCAGGACCTGCACCCACTTCTGAGATCTTTCCTCCAACCTGTCTTTCCAAGGCTACTTCTTCTTTTTCTGAACTCTTCTTTTGTTGCCAGCTCCTCTTTCCAGAAGAGAAAGTCCCTGGTTTTCCCAATCTAAGCAGCTTACGTGCAGAAGCACAGTGCATGATCAGGCTTCTAATTGGTTCTGCCTCATCACTCTGTGTTAATTGAGGGAAGTGCCACATCTGTTTAGCTCAGGCACTTTCAAAATTTACAGCCAGCTCATACCAGGTGCCTCTAGCAAGAAGCAGGCTTCAAACTGAGAGTTCAAAATCTCCATTTCGGACATTCACATACACCCAATTCTCTACTGTCTGTTAGCACTCGTAGCTTAAACTATATTTTCACCAACAACACTCATTTATATGCAGTCTGATATTCTCTGAAATAAGATTGTCAAACCATAAAGTCATTCTGTATTACTGTGAAAAAGGGGAGGAAATGCCCTCTGCACTGTTTAGGACAACTTCTAACCTTCCTTAAGGACTCTGCTAACATTTTCCTACAGCAGCAGTCATATATGCTTTGGTCACAGGAAGTGCACTGTGAGGTGTATTTTTGAAGGTGTTTTTAATTAGATTTCACTTTTATCTAAACTTGAATGTCTTGATAAGGAAAAGTAGAAGGCAGAATTTATAGAAGCTGTGAGAAAGAATAAATTCAATGATTCAAACTACAAGGTTCATAACTGGTTACACTTTCTTAACTCTTCACATTAAATATAGTGTAAAAGAAGTGCAGTTTAGAATTTTCCTGCACACATGGACATATGTATAAAAACCAGATTTTGCTAGAATCTCTGGCAATTAACAAGTTTTGATCTGACTTCCATTTAAATGGTTAGCTCTTTCCCCAAATGATCACTTTTTGCATAAAAATCTTAACTCTGTTTTTAAAACTTTTTTTTGTTTGTTTATTGATCTAGCCAATCCCTGGCAATGATTTTTACCTCCTGATGGGTAACACAAACTAAAAATAGCTCTATGGTGTTCCCACAAATCCTCCTATTTTTCTTCATGTTTCTCCCATTCTCATCAAGCTTTTTAATCTCTTAATATCTTACTTGCTCCTCAGCCCTTCTAATATACCTTTTTTAGTCTTTGCTTTTATCCACTTTATACCCCTTCAGATCCTCTCAGCTAAGCCACACTTTTCTCATTCCTGAAATCATTTTTCTGACATGTCCGCCTGCTCCCTTGTGTCTCCATCCTTCATTTCTGTTCGGGAGTACCACCACCCTTTATTATTGTTGTGTGTTGCTGTTACTGAAGGAAGTCACATCTGAGAGCAGCTTGTAACGACATATATCGATGTCTTCATTTTTTATTTGGCTGATGAGTTAGTTTCATCACTGTCTTTTCCATTACAATTAGAGAGAAAAAATCCAGCACACAGGTCAGTAGGTAATTAGAAGAAGAAATTAGACAGAAAAAGGAGGTGAAAAAAATCCTAAAAAAAAAATTACCTGATCATATTCTTGTCTCATATGCTTTTTCTCTTTAGGAGATTGAATGTATCAGTAAAAGATTTAACAGAAAATTCAAAGGAATTGAGAAAAGCAATGTTTCAGCTGTCTCCCTGCAGTGCTTGAGAAAAGAGAGCCAAGGTTCATATACCCACGTGAAAGCAGAGTGTTGATCTTTGCCACTTGGTGTGTAGTAGTCTGCTTCTTGTGTCGTGTTCTTACGTGCTCAGGACAGGATTTGGACAATATATGAGTCAGTCTCCAGTGTATTTAAACTGCCTGTGATATATAGTTAGCCAGGACTGTCTTGTGATCCGTCTCTACTCATGTTGGGGTAGATTCCAGACAATATTTGCCAATTTGGAGTCCATTCAATGCTTTGAGAATCATGAATGCTCCAGTCACAGCTCACACACAGCATGGCATAGAGGATTTTTTTTGTTAACTGCTCCCATTTCATGGCAAATCCCCAGTGGCTTCCTTTAAGTGGCTGATAGACCCCTTACTGCAGTTAATAGGGATTTAATATGAACTATTCCTGGGCCACAAATTATAATGAGTGGAGAGAGAAGGGGAGGTCACATGGAAAGGATGTGGATGTCACAGCTTACAGTTACTAATTCAGGAAGAAGGCAAAACATCCAGATTTTTGTTCTAAACAAATAACTTTAAATCTCGTTTTATCCCTATTCAGTTTATAATTAGGGCAATGGACAGGAAATTCTGAGAGCCCTTCACATGTGGCAAAGAGCTAAGGGGAGTGTCAAGCCCTACAGAAGATCTAATTCCAGTGCCTCGCTTAACTTCACAATCTCTATCACAGTAAGAGGGAAAGATTCAGCACTGATTCTGGGGCTCTACTAAATCTGAAGTCTGTGTCACTTTTAGAGCAAGAACTTTTTTTTCTCTCCAAACTGTAATGACAATGCAGTGGCAGCCACCATCAGTTACTGAAGTAGTGTTCAGGCCTCTTTGTTGCTTCCTCTGTTGTTGGTTGTGGAAAGAGAGGCAACAGCTGGGGCGAAGTAAATCTGAGATCTGCAGCACTGGCAAAGAAGCAACTGCCGTGCAAAACGTCTTTGTGTGTTGCCTTGCAGAGTGCTGACACAGGACAGGGTGACAACTTACTCACCAGCTTTGAGTCTCAAGAGGGAAAAAGGAATAACCCATCAAGCAACAACAGAAGGGCAAATTTTCTTTGCCCCTTTGGCAGCAATGAAGACAATAAAGACTGTGAGTTTGATGTAGTACTTCCCAGCAATGTCAAAATGTTTCTATTATCAAAACTGGATAATCTAAGACACCCGATTACCCACAGCTGTCTATACTCCAGCATACTGAAGAGTTAAGTGTTGATTACAGTCTGACTCGAACTGTTATCAACCTCACTAATAGTCTTTTCTACACTGAAAAAAAAAAAGCAGGCATATCTATTTGTTTCTTTTTTTCCCATATTAAAAATATCAGTATTTTGAAAAAAGGATGAAAAGGGTAATAGAGAGTTCACCATAAGGACAATAATGCAGTGTGTTATTTCAGGACTGGGGGTTAACTACCATCACCACCACCGAGGTCGGCACTGCCCGCAGCAGGTCTGACTCACAGCGACATTCCCTCAGCAACCACACATGCCACACCAGTTGGTTTTGCTAGTTCATTCCTCAGGGATTTTCAAGTGATGGGAAGAGCTTGTAAATTCCTGTTGAGTGAGTTAGTGGGGTAAATCTGTTTCCCATTCTTCCATGTCAGGAAATGATGCTATCTCCTAAAACGTGGCTGCAAGATAGCTTTAGTTTCTCCACTTCATTCTTATTTTAGTCAGGTTTGAATTTTGCTTGGACAATTAGTTTGAGTGCAGCTATACGTTCATTTTCTGAAGGAGGTTGGTCCTACTTCTTTAAACAAACTATTATTCTGCATAATACCTACCAGTAGTTATGTGTTAGCCTTTGCTATCAAATTTTGTACTAATGTTGAATTTCTAAAGCCTCAAAATTAAATGGGAATGAGAAATTTATCTGATTAAATTAAAACAGCTTGAAGAAATAATGTTATTTAAGCAAAAGAGAGCAAAGATCTTTTTTGGCAGGGAAAAGAAGCATTTCTGAAAGGATTTGGTTAACTGATGTCACAGGGTTATTAATAGATGATTAGTAAATGGGTTTGGGACAGTTTTATACTAACATAGCCTAGAAAAAAGATGAAAAAAAGTGCATAGTAGGATGAACCTTAATATTCCATTTAGCTTCATTGCTGAGGGCATAAAGGGACAAGACAGATGAAAGGTTGATGAAAGGAATTTTTTTCCCATCAAAATGCAACCCGTTTTGTCATTTTCATCTCCATTTGTTGTTTCATGTTCACAGAGAGAAAACCAAGAGCCAAGAGGTTACACTTGGTAGTGCAGCCATATTTAATTGCTTTTTAAGTCCTCTAGAATGCCTTTACCAATTATCCTACTCCTTCAAAATTGCCTCATCATCATTCTTTTCCTACTTTACCTACAGCACAAATTTCTTTTATGCCTCTCTGGCATTGTCTCTTCACAAGCTTTTGCATTATTGCCCTCTTTTATGTTGACCTCTCATGCCTGAAACTCACGGCAGTTTACAGTTTCAGTTAATACAGTGCTGGATCAGGTCCCTGCAGACCTGTGTACCAGCTATCTCTTTTGTATTATCTAGTTCATCAATCTCCCTCAGATCACTCCTTAAAGTATTCCCCCCCCACACCCCCCACAACGCCTTTCAAATTTAACCTCTGTAAAGATTCCAAAATTTCCTCACCACCTTGAGTATGTGCTGTCAGTCAGTTTCTAACGTGCCTGAGCTGTTTTGCTTGTGTCTGACCTACATTGCAAGGTCCTTAGGGTAAGCTCTGTGTCCTCTTACTTGTTTGTGCAATGCTGAGAACGCATTCACCACTCAGTCAATAATACAGTACATAATAAAAACTATTTTATCACCACAGCTCTGAGTTTGAACTTTGGGGGAGGGGAGGATGTAAAAAGACAATTTGCTTTTTGGGAAATTGCTGAATTTACAGCCTGAGGGTGGAAGAAGTCCTGTTTTCCCAGTACAAGTGTTTCTTTTTCCTCCTTGTACCTCAATTATACACAATATTTTTCTATGTAATGTATTTGGACTTACCCTCTAGTCTCATGTATATATTGAGGCAACTACATTTCATACTCTTTCAAACTTATTTCTACTCACATTAAAAAATAATTTGGCCCATTAGCTTCAGAGCTGTGCAGAAGCCTTACAATTAACCCTGAAACTGGATGAATTAACTTTATGTTTTATTATAACCTTACTTTCGAACTCCACTTAGCTTCATTATTTTCCCATCTCTGTTTCTTGAGAAGCCAGAAAAACTCCCATCTAGATTATTAAGGACAATTTTATGTTAATGAAAAGATTTGTCCTCTACACAACTTCAAACCAAAATGACCCAACATGTTGCTGGGCTGTTCACTCCCCCATTCTAACCTTGCACCACAGATGTAAGATTTTGACCGGTCTTAACACAGTAACAATACGCCCTTGGAAGAGATTTTTTTCACAGAAGTTTTGACTTTAAAAGCAGATGTTTCACCACAGAGATTTCTTATATGAAGTTTTAGGAATGAGATTATTTTTTACACAAGCATAACCCAGACAGTTAATCTTCAATCAAATTATTTACTTCAAAATTAAGTTATGCTCTACAGAACTGAAATTCACCCTCATAGAATGAAAGTCTGCCAGGCTCCTGGAAGAGAATGATAGACCAGCATCTGGTGTAAATCAAGGAGGAGAAGATCAGATGCCTATTCAGTGCAGGAGTATCAGCTCCAGACTGAAGATGAAAAGGCACCTCAGCCCTGGAGTCCTCAGTACAGGTGGCCGTTAAGGCCCAGCCTTAAATGGTGACAACAGGAAAGACAAGGACACAGACCTGTTGGAGAGGATCCAGAGCAGGGCCACAAAAATTATCAGAGGGATGGAGCACATCTCATATGAGGACAGGCTGAGAGAGTTGGGATTGAAGAAGAGAAGGCTCTGCGGAGACCTTATAGCAGCCTGCCAATACTTAAGGGGGACTTACAAGAAAGATGGGGACAGACTTTTTAGAAGGGCTAGTTGCAATAGGACAAGGGGTAATGGTTTTAAAGTAGAAGAGACTAGATTCAGACCAGATATAAGGAAGACATTTTTCGCCATGAGAGTGGTGAAACACTGGAGCAAGTTGTCCAAAGAGGTGGTAAATGCTGCATCCCTGGAAACTTTCAAAATCGTACTGAATGGGGCTCTAAGCAACCCAATCTATTGAAGATGTCCCAGCTCATTGTAGGGGAGTTGGACTAGATGACCTTTAAAGGCCCCTTCCAGCCCAAACTATTCTATTATTTTATGATTCTACACCTTTCGTAGTTGTACTTTATCCAGACTTAGTTTCTCTAAGATTAGGCACAGGCTATAGAAGGAAATTCAAGTCAACAAAAGACTTTCGTATTATACCATCTTACTTAAAATCATAGAATCATAGATTGTTCCAGTTCGAAGGGACCTTAAAGATCATCTGCTTCCAACCCCTCTGCCATGGGCAGGGACACCTTCCACTAGACCAGGTTGATTAAAGCCCTATCCAACTTGACCTTGAACACTTCCAGGGATGGGGCGTCCACAGCTTCTCTGGGCAACCTCTTCCAGTGCCTCACCATGCTCACAGTGAAGAATTTCTTCCTTATATCTAATCTAAATCTGCTCTCTCCCAGTTTAAAGCCATTGTCCCTTCTCCTATCACTCCACATCCTTGTAAAAAGTCCCTCCCCTGCTTTCTTGTAGATGCCTTTAGGTACTGGAAGGCTGCTCTAAGGTCTCCCCGGAGCCTTCTCTTCTCCAGGTTGAACAACCCCAACTCTCTCAGCGTGTCCTCACAGGAAAGGTGATCCAGCCCTCTGATCATCCTCATGGCCTCCTCTGGATTCGCTCCAACAGGTCCATGTCCTTCTTGTGTTGGGGACCCCAGAGCTGAAGGCAGTACTGCAGGGGAGGTCTCACCAGAGGGAAGTAGAGGGGGAGAATCCCCTCCCTCGACTTGCTAGTCACGCTGCTTTGGATGCAGCCCAGGATATGGTTGGCTTTCTGGGTTGCAAGCACACATGGTCGGATCCTGTTGAGCTTCTTGTCAACCACCATCCCCGAGTCCTTCTCCTCAGGGCTGCTCTCGATCCATTCTCCACCCAGCCTGTATTTGTGCTTGGGATTGCCCTGACTGAGGTTCAGGCCCTTCCACTGGGCCTTGTTGAAGTTCATGAGGTTCACACAGGCACACCTCTCAAGCTTGTCAAGGTCCCTCTGGATGACTTCCGAGGTTCAATCAGCTCACTAAATGTGAATAAACCCAGACTGACCCAGGACCTGTTAGTCTGGGCTGGTAAAATCATTCCAGTCATGTAATTCTCCTTAATTCTTCCTCCTAATTTTTCAATATTTCTTGCAGATGTTTGATTCTCCCTTTTTTACTTCCTTATTAATTTTTTCTAAGAATGCTAATTTATTAGCAGAAATAAGTAAATCCATCATATAGTACTGTAGAACGACTTTGAGTTTATTAGGCAAGCATCCTCTCCTTTGTATTTCCCCTAGCTATCTAAGACTGTTGCATACTCGGCATACTGGCATTTTTCAGACTTGTTGAAACTTCTTCCTGTATCATTCTGAGATCCTAAGTTCCTGATTTCTGATCATAGGTTCTCTGACATGCAAGAGTGGCTAAGAATGGAAAAATGTGGCTAAGAGTTAAAGAGAGTGTTGCAAAGCCAAAGGGTCCAGATGAAGAGGGGTTTAGGGGAATGAAACTAGACGCAGATTTAATTTAGGTTTCCACAATCCAAAAATCGCAGTCCCAAACCCACCTGAGAATAGGACTAGAGACTTACCAAGAGATTGCCATCAGAATCAAATTACAGATGCTGTCCTTACCTTGAATATCCCATAGTTTGCTTGTAAAGACAGTTTCCTGAAAGCAGAAGATCATGAATACCTCTTTCTTTGCACTTGAAAGCTTGCATTTTGAATTCTCCTCCAAAGACATGGGAACTAAAATGCTCCAGATACTTAAATACTTATATCCTATACTTGTATTGCCAAATCCTTGTGTGAATATAATTATTAAAAAAGAAACTCTCAGCTGTCCTATGCCTATATGAAAATTTCTTACCTGAAAGAAAAGTAAAACTTTTACAAAATTTTTTCTGTTTAATCTTAGACAGCATCAACCTGTACATGAAAATCAGCACCTTCACTGAGAGGTCAATGATACTCCAGTCCTTACAACTATATTTTTCAAATAAACTTTCAAATCCAAAATAGAGAACTTCATGTAGCACTATGGGACACACACCTGTAATGGGAGGGCAAATTTTGCATATATATGACTACATTTCAAAAAGCTAACCTAATGAGAAATTGAATATTTAGCATTTCCATTTGAAATACCTAGGATTACACAATGGCAGAGTACAATGCACAGTAATAATTTCCTTCTTTAAAGAAAAGATTGGCTGCACAAATTTTTAATATGGTTTATTAAACTTTGTAAAGGTATCCCCTGTCCTCTGGAACCAAACTGAGCTGACAGTTCCAAAATCTAAACATCTGCATGTGTCTCCCTTCACCAGATACTATTTCTACACTTAGAAGGCTTGCTTTACTTTATCCTGATGTAGAAACAATATCCTGCTTTTGCTATTGCTACATAGCCATTCTTTAGGAAATACTATTAATACAGAAAATGTGCAAATTAATTCATCATGACTTAATGTGCACCTCTCTTGTCCAAAAGATGCACCTATGTGACCACTGGATTTCGCCCGTTATCTCAGACTGTTACAGGCTAATTAGTGCAGATACTGCCCCACTATCAGTTATGAAAAAATTCTGCTCAACTATCATGAGGAGCCTGTTCTCCTACATCAAAAATTCTGGAATTTAGAGCTGTTAAAAATGAAAACTTATCTAATAATAAATTGTTACTGAAATGGAAAACCTTAATGATGACACTGTTCCTTTTGTTGTTTGCAAACAGGTGAGAAGTGAATGAAAGGTAGCAGCTTGAAACTTAAAGAACAGAGAAACTAAGACAGAAGTTGCAGCTTGTATTCTTTACACTGCTAAGGAGACTTACTATATGACATTGAGAGAGGCACTTATCTTCTCCATTTCCAAATCTGCAAATTAGATAAGTACTTGCCTACCTCATTCATTTGTCAGATGGCAAAGTCAATGGTGCATGTGAACCATTTAGCAATTTTTAGAAGAAAAGCTTCTTACACAAGTGTATAGCACAATCTGATATGGAGCCATACACTTGCAGATAATCTTTATACCAGAAATTCGATTTTGCTAGTTAATTTGATCACGGTAATTTGTATAAAATACCTAGACTACACTTGCTTCAGTGTTTATGAATTTCTACCTGCAGTGGATGATGTTCAGATGTTCATTCACATGCATGTATCAGTCACTTCAGAGGATAGTGCCAAATAAGATTTTGTTTGTTCCTCGTGAATGTTAATTGGCTTTGTTCCTTTCAATATTTTCTCAGATGCTACAGTTAAGATATAACTCTTTTTCTGCACTCTGTGTGCCCCATCAAAATATTTCTTGCCCCATCCTGCTTGTACAACCCAGAACTAGCAAAAAGGTTTTATAAGAAACCTAGAAGCCATACATTTCTAATGTCCTGTTGACAGCCAGCTCATTCCCTTTGTTGTTACAGGCATTCCTATTAAAAAACCTTAACATGGGTAGCAGCAATAGGTACATAACACTCAGTTCAGATAAAACAATAATGAAACCTGTGGGTCAGAGGAAACAAGAGAATGGGGTAAGGTTATTTCTGCTCCTCTGTTTACACAATTTAGAGGTCAGAGTAGATCCACAAATGCTATTAATAATCCGAGAGCAGCTAACATAATCATCCCTTTTCATTTCCACCTTTCCCTGTGTCTTTTTTGAATGCTCACCAATAATTTTTTCCTGGAGATACCGTTATTCCACCTCATTCAGTTTAATTCCTCCTCAATTCCACCTTCAAGTGGGAGATTAGGAAAGATCGCAAGAAATGCTTTTCACATTTGTAGAGGAATACCAGTGCCTGGAAGTTCTGGTTTCCTATCACCTTGTAATGAGGTTTGCTTGGTCTTGAAATTACACCTCTTATGGTATGACATGGCCTCAGACTAGGATTTAATTACAAGGTATGCATTTGTTATTCACTAAAGTTAGGCTGAATATTTCCAAGAAGACTGAGGAATATTGAGGATCTATTTTCAAGTCTTTAACCCCTTTGATTGCTTTCTGTATACAAAAATGACCTAAAAGATATGTATTTCCATATATTTCCTTGAAACCCCAGAAAGTCTTCTTGAAAACCATTTATCTGTATCATGAAGATAGCTAATTAACCCCATCTGAAAGAGTTGTTATTTTACGAGGCAACATTGTACTCTATTCACCCTTTTTATCATCTATTAAAGAGAGGTGCTGTCAGCATGGTTCATCTCATACCCTTTCTATCTATAAGCGATAGAAGCTTGAACTCTGTAAATCAGTTCAGCTCATAAAAATGAAAAGCTGATAATAGACAAGCATACAGCAAACATCACTGAATAAACTTTTTGTCATATCCCTTGTTGTCAAAGTTGTTCAGTGAAACATGTTCATGGCAACTTAGTACATCTGCTTTTTTTAAGCCTAAATATGTGCGGCCTTTCAGCTTCTGAAGTTCAGTCACAGGATTGTGCTATTTCCCTTTTTCTATGTATTCTCTGTCACTACAACATCACTAACATCAGAAGACTCATGGATTGCCATGTCTGGCATCAAATGACATGGTACCCAGAAAGTTTTGATGACTATGCTAGTTAATTTATATTGTGAATGCTACTGTGCATCTTCATTTTATGAAGAAGCTTGGCTGGCAAAAATATCTCACTTTTTGTATTTGCTCTGGTTTTCCTTTGTGGTGTTCAAGGTAGGGAGAATTATCCATGTAGTCTCTATTTTAAAAGAGTAAGTCGGTGTTTTTGTTTGCATTATGGTTTCCGGATGATTTTTTCTAAAGATTCCACAGGTTGTTTTAAGCTTGAAACATCAAAATCTGTGCCAGCTGTAATGCAGCAGTTAATGGATGCCTTTGCCTTACCAACTGACACAGAGCAAAGAGTTGGAGCCCATGGTTAATTTGCTGCTGTTATGGTTCCAGGATCACAAGCCCACCTCACGTCTCAACCAGCTGTGACAGGTATATATTGCCACTTGCCAATCATAGGCATCGTGCATGTGTAGAGAGGTTCTGGAGGATCTTGCATCCTCATTTCAAGTAGGTACTTCTAGCTGGAGCCTTCTTAGGTGGCCTCTGTCTTGGTTCCACCAGAAAGGAAATCACTTTGATGTGACCAGTGATGTGCTCAAGTGAATGTTGCAAAATATTCGCAATATTGCACGTATAAGTCAAGGCAAATCTACAACTAGAAGAACCTCTCTAGCACCCTAAATAGCTAAGGTAAATGTACCAGTTCTGCATCTTGGCTACTAATCTCCAGTGTAATAAAAACATTTAAAAATATAAGAAACAAAACTCCCTGAGAATTATCTTTTTTCATCACAGCAAACCTTCCAGAATACTTCCAGACATCATAAATATGACCAGCTCTGCACATGGATCAAAAATACTCCAGAGGAAATATACTGTTTCTAGACAAACAGTAAAGATGGGATAAAAATATATTTAGTATTGTCTATATGAAAGTTAGATCACGAATAAAAGTGGTAGATTGAGCAATCCAGTACTACACCAGCCTGAATACTGATAACCTTTTCCAATACTAAGCAAGTGCTAATTGTCCTATAAACCATAAGGTGTACTAAGCATTCACTGACCTTATCACAGATTATTTTTACTGCTGCAGTAGAAGGAACATCACCACTTTCTCCTCCTGTTTAGAATTCCTTCTGGCTAAATGTGTAATCTTTTCAGCACTGCCTGGGTTTGGGACCAGGTGGACTAAAGACAGATTTAAATCATGTCTCAGTGTCAAAAGAAAAAATGTTTATTCTCCAAATGGTATTCCTTCTCCACTGTTTCTTTTCCACTGGGAGACTCCCCTCATACCATATTAAAATTTAAATAAAAAAGTAAAAAATTGGGCATTGATTACCTCTTATTTTTTGTCGTGTCATAGACCATTCATATTAGTTTTAATCATACTGACATTCAACAGCTACATTTTCTAATGCTTTAATCTCTACTGGTTCAATCCTTCAGTAAGTATAGCATCAAGGCACATTACCTGTACTGTTACAGTGACATAATTGCATAGATTAGTATCATAGTATAGGAGAAAGGAAAATATCTCAATAAAAACTTTCATAAAGTTTCAGAAAGGGCGAGCTTGCTGAAGACTTCATCATATTACAACTTAAAAATTTGTACATGCATGACAAACCATGGATCAAGGCAGGGACTATAATTAAACATTTTGAAACTTTCTAATTGCAAATTCTAGGGAAGTGACAAAAGTCAAACATTAAACTCCAGCATACTAATTAGCCCATTTTCCCAAAAACATATTCTGAAAGACAGCCACCCAATTACCATATTTTAAGGTAATAATAAAAAAGTTAATACAGACTTGTAAACAGTGTTGTTATTTGCATTTTTCATTATGAATTTCATTCTGCAAATTAAATGATATATTTATATATTAGTAAACCGGATTTGAATTCACTATATTAATTTGTTTGTTTATTAATATTTTGCTACTTAAATATATAAATAAATCAAGAGGAAATAAACATATCCAGTTATTTAATCAGATTGAGTACTGAACTGCCAGAAAAGTCTGTAGGAAGTTTGGACTTATATCAACAGTATAATGAGAGGCTAAAAATATGGTTAAGAAAATTATTACTCCTAAATTTATTATATTTAGTTTGGATGTCTGTGAAAATCTGAAGGTTTAAAATAAAATAAGACTTTTTTTCAGATCTAGATGTCTTTAGCTAATAGAAGGTCCCCTTTCTGTTATCCTGTTCTTAGTGGAAAGGTAAGGCAAGTCAAGGGAGAACTTCAAAAAAATGTTTCTTGCTAAAAAGAGAAACCATCCTGATTTGTACCACTGAAATGTCCCATTTGACACATGGCACATTTCTCTTGGATATTGCGAGAAAAAGAAAGAAAAATAATTATCTAGATTCTAAAAAATGTTGAAAGAGATGGACAAGATGAAGTTATTTCTCCTTTGTGCAATAACCCATTGCTTAGTATACACATCTATGGTAGGAGTAATTTCTTTCAGAAGATGTAAATGCATATTTTTCATTTCCCCCCCAAAAATGGTAGTTTGATAATTCAAAGGTGAGATTTCTTTCAACTACCCTCCTCCTCCTTTTCCATCCTGTTGACGTCATTGTCTGTTTCATGTGAAATATTTACATAGTCATTAAGATAGAAAAGTGGTTTCTTTGTCCTACTGGATCAAGTGTTCATCTGGAAGATTAAATGTATGGATTATCATCTGCCACTCAAGGCAGCCTTAGAAAAACTTGGTGGTTGAGGTACTGTCTGGGTAGGTGGAAGATTTGTGTATTTATGTACCTATCGTCTGGGAAGGAAAATAAATGTGTTTCTATGCTGAGCAACTTAACTGAGGAATGGGACAAAAGGGAGTG
>NW_009634281.1:2726-8937 GCF_000690535.1 Cariama cristata | reverse complement strand
TGCTGAATTTAAGATTTCCTCTCTTGACTCTAATCAGAAAGGTGGATACTTTCACCAGTACTGTTTTGTAGACTCAAAAATCTAAGATGTTACACATTTAAAAAACCTTTTTTTGAGTGCTTATGTAGACACTGTTGCTGATCTATATCATGTGACCAGTAAAAGATGATCTGTCTCACAAATATATTAATTTAATTTACAGAAGATCACCTAAAAAGAAATGAGCAGGATGGCTAAGGAAAATCCAGCTCTTCACAGACACTTGAGAGTTATCATAAAACAATGTTCGCTCAGAGAAAAAGTGCAAAACCATAAGAATTAACTTGTTATGTGATGCTTTTGGTTACAGATTTTCCATGATTTACCAAAAACTGCTGCATAAAAATGCAACTTGCCGTGTTCGGTAAGGGCAGGTGATCTACAAGATACAGCAGCCCAAGGCCTGACTGTTGGTGTATTTACTGAAATATTTTGTAGTATGATAGACAAGGCTGAACTAACTGTGGTTTAACAAGCTCAGAGCAACCATAACAGCAAAACTTGGTGCTATGACTTCAGCATGTTATAAAAGCCTGCCAGAGACACTGGGTGTCAGCACGGGCCAAATATTATGCCACTGCTGTCTGCACTAGTGAGGGGAAAACTAAGGCAAATATGTTTACTGGAATGAGAAATTCCACCATGTGATAATGAAACGCAAAAGGCTTAATATCTACAAGTTGGGATAAGTAGAATGAGAGACGGTTTTAGGAAACTGAAAGGAAGGTGGAACTAGGCCATAACCATAGCACTTTGAAGCACAAACAGGTTTCTATCCATGGGGAGTGTGATCACAGTAGAGCTGATATAGCCACCTCTAAAAATATCTGACATGAATCCTGCCAAAAAAGCAGTATTTGAGAGAAGAGAATGTTGAAAGAAAATTGTGCTAGACTCTTGTTCTCCCTGACTGCCACCACAGTTCATCATACTTTCCAGGCAGCTGTGAGAGAAGGTATCCTTGATATGGGTCTGATTTAAGTCAGTGGACAAAAAGCTGCCTACAGATGCAAGACCAGAGAAATTCAGAATTACCTTTTTTCCAGCCCCGGTCCTGCTGGCCATCTGGCAGGACTGACCAGATACATAGGCAAGGGTTCAGTGCAGAAGGCCCCCTGCCACGTGGCCTAAAGGAGAAAAGAACATACAGCTAGCAAATCTGCACCAAGGAAATATTGGTCCTTGAAACAAAAAGAAATTTCTTTAGGAAACAGTAGGTTAAAAGTTCCTGTAGATGGTGTAAAGAAATTATCCTCTGTACAGTTATCAGTTGTCAGGGGCTAGTTGCAGCGCTTTATTATTAGTCTTAGGTATTAGTTATTTTCTTTCCAAAGGTATCAGTCTGGATAAACACAGTAATGTTTGAAAGTGTCTTTCTCCTTGAGAGGCAATTCTTTCAGAAATAGGTAGATGGAGGGATGACACAGGTCTCTTATACCTTCATAAGTTTATATTTAGTGCTAACACTATACTCAGAGAGCACAGATACTAAAAGTATTCCAGCTCTTGACTCCCAGTTGTTGAAACAGGAATAGTAGACATGTATCAGTATTTGAACTTCAAGCACGTCCAAACAAATTGAATGCTATTTGAGTAATTTTCCTTCAGAATTTTTAAACTATTAATATCACATCAGTAAACACAACTAAGTTTCACAAATGACTAATAACATGGAGGGGCAGAATAGCATTAAGTGAAATGGTGTTTAATGATAAATCTATTATTATTCTGAGATCTATCTCACCAATTGTTATTAATATTTCACCACCTCTGTTTAACAATGAAAGAGCAGAAAAAGGATTAGAGCTCCTGTCCAAAGCAAAGTTAAGCTGATTTAAAAAAAACTGTCAGAAAACAAAAAATAAGAAAACCCAGCATTAATTCCTACAGAAGAGCTGCCAAAGGCATATTTCAAGTTCTCAAACACAGGTGGAAAATACACTGCATGTTTTCAGTTTTGGTAATATGAAAATCCCACAGAAATAGATTGATTATTTCAATATGAAACAATATCTTCAGGCTTCCTTCTTATCTACTCTTCCGCAGCAGCTACCACAGCATCCAATAAGAAGAGAAACGGTGTGATTTTCTTTTTTTAACTTCATCAATTTTAGTGTTTTCTCTTATTATTGTGTCTATTAGACCTTTCTGTCAATGCTCAAAGTTGGCTTTCGCACTCTTGTTCCAAAGCTCTGCATGAAAGCGTTCTGCTATTCAAAACCTTTTAGATCTACTGCCATCGGCTTCAACACTGAACTTCAGTATTCCAAGGAGATGTCCTTGTAGACAACTGTATCTCTAATACCACATCACAGTTTGTTATAGTTTTTGGCATTTTTTGCTCCAAGGAGGATGCAGATTGGATTAGTGGAGTCACAGAAAGTGAAAGCTGGAAGATACTGCCAGGGGTTATGGAAGAAGGACCACATATATTGTCCATATTAAGCCAACAGCAGTTTTTTACCCAAGAACATCTGCCACATTAAAATATAGGTAACAGTCAGGAAAAAAAACATCTGAAATTTTAAATGTTGTTGCCACTGTTGCCCACAAACTGCTATAAGACTATAATGGTCTCCCGTCAATTTTAGCTCTAAGATATTAGATCAGGTGTCAGCACTGGGCAAACAACAAAAGAATAGTATAAATCATGGTATTTAGCTGCAGAAGAATACCAGTAGAGTCAAGGAAGAAAGGTAACTCATGCCTGTTCCCCATGAAAACTTTTACTGCAGCAGTGATATTAAGGAGGGTTTAACTTGAGAAACTAGTTTCTGCACCACGGTCTTAGGGAGATCCACTGTGACAATGCAGCTTTTGAGCATGATGGATTATCTCCCTCTGGGTGCTTGCAGCTGAAGGCATTTTGAGCATCCCAGGAGGTCAGGGGATGTGGTCTCCTAGGCTGCATGGATTTAGCGACTGTTACCTACCCATTGCTAGAAGATACTCCAAGACCCTAGTCAGGCGTTAGCCATGGACATCATGCACCAATATCTTGTCAAATGCACTTCCTTACATTTCTCAGCATTTTCCATGTGTTACCAGCAAATACTCCTGTTAAATGTGATTATGTGATTTTCTTTCATCCATTGTATAGCAGCAAAACAATCTGTTGACACAGAACTAGAAGTTCTTTTCTTGGATTGTCCTTTTTTTTCTGATCTGTGTTTCAAAATGCCTATTGCCCAGTCTTAAGGCAGCAATGAATGATGCATGCTACTTGATGCATAAGACTGCCAAAACCTGGCTGCATGTACAAGCAGTCATAACAAGCAGTCACTTCTGAAGAACAATGCAAAGAGCATTAGTAAGGAGCTTACCTCTCTCTCTGCCAATTGTTTAGGAGTCTGGTGGCCTTGTATGGTAGGCACCCACCTCTGCTACTCCTAGCATGGTCTGAACTCACCTCTGGTGCTGTGGTAGGTTTTCAGGCTCCCTGTAGGAAATTCTAAAAGGAGGGAAGGAGATTATGAAAAATAAGGTTCCATACTGTCCTAGACCTAGATCATCATGACAGAAAGGACAGGCTGGCAAGTTTCAAGGAAGCTGGGCAGTTCCTTGGAGATGACCATATTGTCTGAACTCACTGCTTCATGGAACATATATCGAAGAGGCAGCTCTTGGAGATCCCAGTGTACATAGCTATGTCACAAGAACATAAACCTTACCTTCTTCCTGAATTTCAAATGTAAAGGCACCGTTTCCTCCTTAGGAGATCACATTTCCAAGAAACACCAATTTGCCATGTATCTCATCTGCACGACCAAAAATGTACGTCAGACAAACATAGACTGTATTACTGTAAATGTTGTGGTACAATGCTGTTACCAAATTCGTACCATTAAACTGCATCATATTGTTGAAAATGAAAAAGCTACAAATAAAAACAAAGGAAAGGTTTACACATTTACTTCCGTCTAAAAAAGCAACAGCTAATTTTGATAGTGGTCTCAGGGAAAACAAAAGAGCTGTGGGGAAAGGCAGCAATCACATTCAGCTGAATACTTGATAGTCTGAATATCCGACAGTCTGAATACCCAAAGTAGACATACCAGAATAATTTCAAATCTTATGTTGTACTAGTAGTGAAAAACAATAACTAGTTTCCCATATGACTGATTTTCTTGAATCACTAACGAATAAGCCACTTCCATT
The DNA here is from genome assembly GCF_000690535.1 of Cariama cristata. Taxonomy (NCBI): domain Eukaryota; kingdom Metazoa; phylum Chordata; class Aves; order Cariamiformes; family Cariamidae; genus Cariama; species Cariama cristata. The sequence goes on along the minus strand of NW_009634281.1, from coordinate 4,740 downwards.
ATACACAATGTGTTAGGTAATGAGGCACCTACTGGTGAGTATTGGTGCTAAAAGTACATTCAAATAGTCTGTGGCAAAAGTTCTCTCTCTAGTGCCTATAAATGTGTGGTAACATTGACCATATTTCCTCTGGAACTGCAGTAAAAATGACTGAGAATATAAAAATTTTGGTGTGTGTCATAATAACATTATTTATTCTTTTGTCTTACATAGATGTTAACTCAATGGTTTATATTCAGAAAAGTTGAACACCCAATAGTCTTCTCGGTTGACTCAACTCTGGGGTATATCTATGAAAATGCATTATCAATGTTGTCTATAGGAACCAGAATGCCTTCTAGCAATGGCACATGGTATGTAAACAGTTGGCACTTAGAGACATGGTTTAGTGGTGGACTTGGCAGTGTTAGGTTTATGGTTAGACTCAATGATCTTAAAATTCTTTTCCAGTCTAAGTGATTATATGAGTCCATGATTCTGTGATTTGATGAACCGTGGTTATCTACAAATACTATATGATTAAACAAAGAAGACGACTATAAAAGTAAAGAAAATCGAGATCGACTATAAAAGTAAAGAAAAACAAGATCTGATTCTCTATCCTTGTCTGTTTCCTTTCTTTTTTTCTCCTTTTTCCTTATCACTTTCTTTCAAACTTTCCTTGTCTTTTCCCTGTTTTTCTCTGATGTCCTTTTCTTTCACCTTGCAGTTTTTCATTTCTTAGATGAAGTGATTTCTCTGCTGGGTAATGGAAGTGGTATGTCTTTTGTCAGAATCATTATATATAATTAATATAATTAAATGGTGTGACATGTCATATATATTGTTGAACTAAATAACAATTAATAGCTGGAGGAAAGCCTTGAAAACCATCTCATATGAAAAGTTTCTAGGATTATTACTTTTAAGGAATTTTCATGAACCATCAGTTACTTTTAGTGCAAGGTTATACTGTTAATGGTACAATTAAGTCATTTGAATCCATGGAGTAGAATGTGAAATGTCTCTCTCAAATTTTATTATAGAGAACATGCATAAGAGGCCGTATTGGCAGTTCTGCTGAATTTATTTTGTTCTTTCATTCAGCATTAGTAGCAAAAATATCTGCTTTCTTCATCCCATGTATGTACCTTTGCTCCAAAATGATTTGCAGTTGCTTTTAAAGCACGGCTTCTCAGTTCTTTGAAAGCCTTTTTTTTTTTTTTTGAAAGCTCATTCCAATAGTGCAGACATGAATGAAAATTGAGCATTATATAATTGGCTTTTTAGCTGACATTGAGCTCCAATAAATAGACAATTCTCAGCAACATTAAAGATTACACTGTCAAATTCAGAGATGCAAATATTGTGCTATAGCATGGATTTATAGGTATTGAGTTGCTTGTATTATACTGTATTGTAACGCTGTTGTATTGTGTGGACTCCCTTAACCCTGCCTTCCCTCAGTAGATGGCCGATTCTGTGGTGTTATAATCTACATACTAAACATCATACGGAGGCAAAAGTTAAGTTAAATAGGGGATGTATACACTTTATACCTAAGAAGAAGTTGATCAAAGAGGAGGAGTTAAAAACCATCAAATCACAAATCAAGAGAACATTGACAGCAGAGGAATCAGGATGAATACAGACTGTTTTGACTCAGAAGACTGATAGGCAATGCCAAATGTAGAAAGGGGAGGAAATGAGACTTCAAAACTCTAGGGAAAACACCAGAAGAATTGGTAGGAACAACGACAAAACATTGCAAGTTAGCTGTCATAACTGGACTTTACAGAGAGATGAAATGTAAAGAAAATCAGAAGTACCCTTACAGAGGGTAAAACACAGATGCCAGAAACTTCCTATCTCTGCTGCTGTGGAATAAAAAGTGGGTACACATCCATTTCTATGCACACCAAGCTCGCATTTTATCTACAATTTATCTAGGATAAAATGTGAGCTTGGTGTGCATAGAAGTGCTCTAAGTAACTCTTGACTTCTGCCCAAAGATCACAGTCTGCTGAAACACCCT
>NW_009634281.1:0-2695 GCF_000690535.1 Cariama cristata | reverse complement strand
TGCCAGCTACTGCTGTTTGTAGCCACATCCTTCTTGCAACACTTAACATGCAGGTCAGAAAGAGATTGGTGGCAGGCTGTTCAGGACAGAAAGCCTGATTTTCATATCAGTTTAGATGACCAGAATGAAACAAAGCCAATGGATTAAGAATTGCCCCCTTGGTATTTTGGTTTGCATCATTCTATAACTGACTAAAGCAAGGGAAAACATTTCCCTTTCTACTCAGCAGCATGGTTGTATAAACTGTGGGTCTGGTGGAGATGAACTTCTCAAGTTATTATTCAGGATTGACTGTATTAGGGACTTCTCTGGCTGTTAACAACTTGTCCTTCCTGAGAAATAGGAAGGACAAGTACCTTGGTTGAGCATTTTCTGTATTTCTTTTAATTGCTTGCTATGGGCATTATTTCTTGAACTCCCTTTAATATGCGTTGGCTGGGATTTCAAGGAGAACAATGATGTCCAGCATATCCTTAAGGTATAAATGGAAACTATTAGAACCAAAGAAATGGGTCACTGTAAGAGTGTTCAGCATAAGCCAAATTCCTTGTCTGTGTAAATGGGCATCTGTTCCATTCACAGGTTGGATTAAAGGACATTTATGGAAGGGAGTCTTTTATGCTACATGAAAAATATTGCTGATTCACAAAAAAATGCACCTCTTCTTTACATGAAAATGTGTCTAGTTACATTTTCAACTTGATTTCATGGCTTTAAGTGTAAGATGAATCAGTAAATTACTATGTCTCGCTTAAACAATAATGTCTACATACATCTACATTTTAGAGAGCTAACTACCATCGCTGACCAAAAGTAAGTCTGTTGGCACATCAGGGACCTAAGCAGTCAGACAGAGGTTGTGTGGATCAGTCTGAAGAGCTGATCTGCCTAAATTGCACTGGAGTTATAGTTTAGCTGATTAAATGCTGATTTGGCTCTACGCTCTGACTCCTAACAGCAAGCCAATTTCCTGCCTGTTCTACATCACTGTAACTCCATTAAAATCGATGTATGAAGTTAATACACTTTAACTTAGTACTGAGCTAGGCCAACTTTTTATAAGAACTGGTTTGAGTGAAGGACATCCTAATTAATTATACACAGATATGAGTTGTTTTTACATTGTTAATGAATGCAACCCTGATTCCATTCCATATTTCAAAATTTATTACCTCTTTTTCTTCCTTAGAGGAGTTAATTTTTCACAAACAGTTGATACAACTTCTTTTCACCATCAAGGAATAATCTATCAGCATCTATGGCAAGCTAAACCATGGGCTAAATACAAGTGTAAACCTTGGCAATACTGAAGATTTCATACTGTGTATCATGTAAATGTATTTAGAGCCACAAACTGCCCTTGGTCTGTGGGCAGTTTCCCATCAACTTCCCTGGGAGCCTCACATGTAAATCAATCAATCTCTGCTATTATTACCACAGTCATTTAACAGTATAACACGGTTGTGTGAACCAGGATTTTGAGTTCCCAAGCTTTGAGTCAAAATACCACAAAAATGTAGTAATTATTTTTTTTAAAATAAAAATCACTTTTTTTATTTCAGCTGTACCCATACTCTCCTAAAACACTGAGCAAAATTCATAGGAGCATGCATTGAATTGAAACAGATGTATTCCAATATGCTAAACTGCAAGAGAAATAAACACTAATGAAAACTCTGTCTGCAATTAATTTCACAGATCTGTAAAATTAATATACATACAAAATATTGGACCTAAAGTATTGGTTATTTGTTTGTTTGCTTGTTTGCGGAATTTTTTAATGCAATGCAGTGTTGGATACATCCTAGAAACCAGAAGTCAATACATAGCAGACTAGTTGTATCATTTATTATAAAACAGCTGGGCAGAATGTTCTGAAAAGGATCTAGATCAAATGCCAATATCAAAGTAAATCAATTTTTATACAGCAGACTTTTTACTTCATCAAGGAAATTTTTCCTGGCCTTGCAAAATATTTTACAGTTGACTTGAACAACTAATAAATACACTCCGTCACCTGTACAATTCATTATCTGACAAACAACTTACCTCTGGGTCCTTGAACTCCCATTATCTGTTGATCTCCTACACATTTATCTCTTCTCTCTCCACTGACTAAGAGGAACTTAGGAGAATTCAACAACAGGCCCTGCATATAAAAGAAAGAAACGATAATATTTTCACTTATGTAATTAAAGTATAAGTCTATTTTCTTTTTTCATTTGCATTGTTCAGAAGAGGGTTAGTCTTTCAAGTTGATAACTAAAAATTTTAACACAGATAGAGACAAAATTACACAGATGTGATAGAAAATAAAATCTAGTTTTGTTTGGAAATCTTAATCAGTAACAAAGGACTCCATTTCCAAACCTCACTGACTATCCTAAACCTACATCAGGGCTTTGTTTTAGTGGCATAGAGGAAAGGAACTAAAGATGACTGGTTATGAAAGTGCAGCAATACTGTGTGGAAGAGAGTGAGGAGCAGCACTGTCATAAAACAATGCTCAAGGCAAAACCTTAGATTGCATCCTGCATAGAAAGATGCCTAAGAAGTTCAGCACAGAATATCAGAGATGGAAAAGGAATTCTATTTAAATAAATACATGCATTCCTTTCCAGAAGTACAAAGTGTGCAGGTGTCAAATACTAGGAAAAGACAAAACAATGTCATGCTATCTTTTCCTAGAAGGGGC
>NW_009634280.1:470-853 GCF_000690535.1 Cariama cristata | reverse complement strand
CACTGATCCACAGCATTCACTCTTTCTTCTCCAAACTACGACGTTCTGACTCTGAAGAGGTAAGGAGCACCACCCACCCTGCAGCACCGGGAGGAGGGTCCTCTCCTCCCCGTACCCTGTTTCCATCAGGCCCAGCTGTGGGTCTGGTAGCACTACTGCTGCCGCCACCATTCAATTGCTACTTGGGACCTGTGGTTCTATGCAGGAATTCTGGATTTAAATTGTTCCTCTTTAAATGCTCATCTGTCACAAGTCTGTGATGCTGCATGCCTCCCTACTTTCAATGCCACTGAAGGAAGCTCTTTTAGCAAATAGTTTACTTGCAGTGTACTCAAAGGGAGGATGCTCTGCACAGTGTGGATGGCGAATCTCTGAAGCCACAC
>NW_009634280.1:0-280 GCF_000690535.1 Cariama cristata | reverse complement strand
GGACAGACAGCACTTTACAGTCTACACTCACAAAAGAGCAGCGGCAGTTGCAATAATGACTGTTTTGTCCTAGGACATCCAAAGCTTGCCAATACCACCGTGAATTAAGGCTTACTCTTAGGCCGCGGTCCTCTCTCCTGAGAACTCCCCTTAGCGTGGGTCGCTGCAGCACCCAGCTTTTCAGGGTAGAGGTTGACAGGGTCTAAGAAATGATCAGGTGCTCAGCGAGAAAGAGTTGCACGCAAACACATCAGTACAAATGCTTGTGTGGGAGAGTAAA
>NW_009634279.1:0-18149 GCF_000690535.1 Cariama cristata | reverse complement strand
GCGGTGCGTTGGCTCGGGGTTGGTTTTGGAAGCTGAAGGCTGGGCATTTCCTTCACCTGCTCACGGTTAGGGTTTCCCGATTCGACCTGTGGATTTTATCACTGTTTTTAGGAGGAATTGTAACGTTAATGATCTTGAAAATTCTTCAGGTGCAAAGTGTCTAGATGTGGAAGTTACAGAAGATAATCCGAGTTGGGAATACCTTAGACTTACTGCTGTCGGTTCTTCTCAGTAGAAGGAAAAATCCGGGATTGTGTTAGGTCAGAGAAGCCTTATACAGAGACAGAAAGATGATAACTGAGTGAACGGGGGGTATCATCTACAGAATTTCCCTCAAGAGAGAAAGCATTTGCTGTACTACCGGCGGGCGAGCATTTTGTATTACAAAAGACAGCAATGTATCCATAAATTATGACCTGAGTAGAAGACTGAGGTTCATACGGCTTTTTCTGCTTTCTGCCCAGCACGCTTTTTCTAGCCAAAGTAATGTTACGATATCAATGCAAGCATCCTTTTAATACATAGCTGTGGAAATGTGATAGCAGGCTAAAGTAAACCCGAACCCTCCGTTTAAAGGTGAGGGAATCTTAAAAAGGAAAATCAGACGTGTAAAGAAGCAGACCTGAATGTCTGATGCAGAGTGAGCCATGCTTGCTATCAACAAACGTTCTAGCTCTGTATCACGATAAACAGACTACGGCATACAACATGACAGTGCTGCAGCATTATTTGACAAAGATAAAAAAGGAAAGGTAAATTTGAAAAGTGGTTCTCCAGAGAGAGTTTGGGGATTGTACGTGCGAGGGATTTATAACCACAAAGTTAAAGCAGCAGCGCGTAGTGCCCCACAGCGATGGCGAGCTTCACAGGTGCTCACAGGTTCATAGCAAATCTTTCCTTTCTGGAATTAGCTTAATGACCTATTTTGTATCAACATATGTAATGTGAATAGTTTATAACGTGACTTCATTGTGTCAAAAGAAAGAGATTTTAAGAAGCTGGGTCACGTGGTATGTGATTAATTGATGCTGGGGGAAAAGAGTAGATGCATGTATATTACAGTTTAAACTTTCCAGTTGCTTTGAGTATTTAATGTTCAGAGTAGATGATCAAACCCCTGTGTAGTTCAGGCAATGCAAGCAGTACTGTGCTATTATTATTCTGTTTCAGTGTACTTATAGAACTTATTTTTCCTCTGCATAGTATTTAAATGCCATCCTACTGCCGAATGATTCATCCTCTCTTTTAATGAGATAAAAACACGTATTATATTCCAAGGGGGGAAAAAAAAAGTGAAGTAGTCAGTTTTGGAAAGCATACATGTATTTTGCATCCCATAATTCTGGGCTAATGTTTAATTGTTTCAAAATGTATACAGGCATCTTATTTTGCATAAATTCAAATTGTTATGTTCAATGTCCAAGTAACTGTTGTACTGCAATAGCCTTCTGCTCCTAAATTGTCCCTTTATCACGATGGAGATGGTTACTGTGCACAAGGACTATACGGTCTGAGAAAGACTTCAGAAAGCTGCTGGGAATCCATGTGTATCTTTGATATATATCGCAATAGAGAGACTGCTGGTGACTGTAGGTCTAGCAGCAATACCTGAGAAACCCGAGTCAGTTCGAGACACACACAGGAGTCTTCTCCATGCTTTAAGATGGAAAAAGTGTACCAAAAAAAAAAAAGTTAAAATACTAAAACCTGTCAAGTTCCCAAGCTTCCCAGAGCCATTAATTCTGGTTCTTTTCCAGTTTAAGCCTTGTGATTTCCATTAGAGCAGAGGGAACAGGGAAGAGTAGGATGCTGCTTCCACTCCCTGCACGATGCGCAGACTCCAGCCTTAGCACCTACGTAAGGCCCTCAGTGAGAGGATGGATGTGCTATGAATTTCTAGGAACAACCAAACCTGAAGTGTTTTACTTGCTCAGACGTTACGGAAAAAATAACGTATCTTCTCTTACATCCTGCAACATTAAAACTTTCCTGCTCGTCACTGATGAGCCCTCAAGGCTGTGTGAGGCGACTGAATGAACCTTCAGTTCTTGTCAACAGCCCTAAGGCCGTTTAAAGTGATTGCTTAAATGATATGCCTGTGAAGATAAACCTTTAGCTTTATTTTTAGTACCGGCCAAATGAAAACAAAAAGGATTTTTTTTCAGTATAAAGTTACAGGCTTGCTACTTTAATGAGCAAAGTCTCGGGACTGGCATGCTTCACAAGAGGAAACTGCACCTGAATGATTTTTTTTTTTAAATAATTACTTTTTCATCCCACATCTAAAGGCTCTTCAAACTGAAATGACTGAAACAAGATGTATATTAGCCATTGTAGGATCTAATTGTTAATTTGATGTCTGAAAGACATTGTAGAGAGAATAAAATGTTGTTAATCGTCTTTCATAATATTGTGCATGTTTGTGCTACTATGTCTGAGATGAATAACATTGATAACATATTAACAGATTTCAGACATGAAAAACAAGGCTTTAAGCACATAGCACTCTATTATGTTTTCAGTGTTACATCTGAGGACTGGAAGAAAAATTATAATTGAACCCAAAATTTTTTTAAAAAATTATTTATTAATGACTGCCAGGCCAAGCCCCAGTGTGATATTAAGAGGGTAGAGATGTAAAAATGAGGGTAAAAACTAGGGAAAATAATTTAATGGAGCCTCAAAATAACTGTAATTCACTACCAAAGAAGGAAAAGAAACGCTTCTAAGATACGGTTTGAAGTTATAATAAACTCTAAGCCTGAGTATTCCTCTGAGTTTTCATTAAAGCAATAGTGTCAACAAAAATTGCTCTGTATTTGCCTGGTTTCCAAGGGGTCACGCTGAAAGCAAGATGGTGTTTGTAGAAGTCAGCATGAAGATCATATTTGTCAGTCAAACAGTTTTATGGCAGGTCTCAAACTTGCCTGGGCAGCAGAACGACATGGTCGGGGACTTGCCAGGGACTCTGCTTTCTCCTTAAAGTGCGTAGTAGAGGTATTTTATATGTAGTCCTGTCTATGGGGGAAAGCACAGGATGAAAAGGTAGGTGGCAGTGTGGAAATGCAAAACAGGTTCTCCCTAGATGCTATTTCTTTAGTTATCCATATTAGCATACACCAAGAATCGTGCTATGATTAGTTATCGCCTCTTTTCTTGTTCTATTCACTACCCTATTGGCCTTATATTGAAGGAAACCATACCACAGACACAGCTAATTGCACTTAGAGACCGGATTCTTGTGGAAAAAACCTCCACGCAGCCTAACTCTGGGGCATATCTGAGCTCAGAGTTAACTGATTTTGAAATTATTCCTGCATTGCGTTGCAAATTGATTTCAGATGAATAGCGTTAAGAAGCAGAAGCCAATATCCTTTAAGCCAGCTAAAAACTATTAGATCTGACATATCATCACAAACATCTTTGAAAATAAAGATTTTCAGATGTTCTAATGAGACTTCAGTAGCTTTCTAATATGTTAAGAGTTATACCTGCAATACTATTCAAGAAATAAAAGTGCCTGCTAAAATCAGGATGTGAATAAAATAGAGTGTGAAAGAAAATGTAGTGATTCAAGATGAGAGCACCAAGGCATAGTACCTTTCCTCGGCAGCCCAGACTCAATTTGAAAAGACGGTTTCTGTGGGAGAAATCAGTCGACAGACTCCAGGTCCTAATGAAAAAGACTGGATGTGTCCCAGGGAGCAGCGAGAGAAGGGAAGGGGAGCTGCGAGTTCAGACTCGCAGCAAGGCCGGCAGGAGCAGGATCCTACCAACAAAGTTTGCAGTTCCACAACACCAGTGCGGGAGCAGAGCAGATCCAGTCCAAACAACGGTTCAGATGGATGGGGAAAGTTGGTAGTGATGAGGCAAGTCCAAGGTCAAGCCAAAAAGTTGGGTCAGGGTCAGAATTAGGAAGGTGCAAGGCTAAGTGAACCAGGAGCATCTCCCCAGCACTCCTGAGGGAGCAAAAAAAAAAAAGGGGGGGGGGAATAAGAAACAAAGAAAAAAGAAAAAAACAGCTCCTGAGAGAAGAGGGGTGAACCCCTGCTGAGGCCTCTACAGCTTTTTAATCGAACTGCTCTGCTTCAAAGCAGGGCTTCTGCGTTATCAGAGCTGGCACTGAGCCCAGGTAGCCAAACCCCTGGCATGAAGGAAATGTGCTCAGGGTCCTTATAAAATGGTAAGAGGAGAGCATCGGGGTCCCCTTGCAGGATGGACCCACGGGCAGGCGTTGTACTTTCCAAAACGCAGAAAAAAAAGAAGTGGGGGTTTTTTTTGTGACCAAGAATATGTAATTCAAATTATCTTGTATTTCAACTATACCAGTGAAAACACTGAAATCCCTTTGAACCAAATACAAGTTTTGTCACGAGTATGAATTTGATCAGAACTTTTACTACCCATTCTTTATTTCTATGAAAACAATTCTTTTTGTGACTTTTTTGACTTTATGTTATAAGCTGTAAGAAAATTAAAAAGCAAAGAAATTTCAATTAAAAACATGAATTTAAATTCTTACCGAACTAGTGACATTTTCGTACTTTTCAACGTCTCCTAATTCATTGCTAGCCAACTGATACTAACAACAACTGAAAGCAAGTAATATTGTGAGATAAGTGCTGGGCTTCTGTATGATGAAAGATGTAATAGCTCCTCTATCAGATTAGTTTTGTCCAGATATCCTAGGAATCATGACAATTAGAGAAAATGAAAATTTTTATAAGATTAGTGCTTCTTATTCTAACAGATTTAGAATACAAGCTTCAAATGACCTTACTGAGTATTATGTAGCAATACCTATAGGGAATTATTCTCGCAAATCAGCTTTTCTTAAGTAATGAACAACGAAGAGCCCTTCTGTGTGGTGTTGCATCGGCTCCTTTTTATTGGTTTTCCTGCTGATCTTGATGATGTTTATTGGAAGAATCAGTAAAAGGGGATAGGAACTAAAAAGGAGTAGCTTTCCTTTCACCGATAGGTAGGCATTGCGAACAGATTGAATGAAAGGCACCTTTTTGAGGATATCACCTACCAGCAGAAAGGGAACATCTCAGAAAGCAGGAAAAGACCCAGCTAGAAACTGTGCCTAACAGGAATGCAGGACCAAAGCAGAGGAATGAGAAGACCATCAGGGAGCAGAGCAGTCTGCACAGTAAAGGCAAGGTGGCGAGAATCATTGAGACTCTACTTTTTTCTAGCACAGACTACAGTCCATTATTTTTTATGGCTTCTGAAGCAATATCATCCTTCCTGACTGATGTCTGTAGATGTTGTGTCAATACAAATGCGAAGTAGTGAGAGTAAAAAGAAAGAATGAAGGAAAAAAGTGTACAAAATCAGACAGCATATGATTATAAAAGTATAAAAGAGTGCATTTTGTTATTACTCTTCCAGTCAGCTGTCTAATGAATTGCTCCAATATTATTCAACAGCAAAAAAAAACGGGGTAATAATACTTGGTCTACGTTTCAGTGGACTTTCTATGTGATGAACACTTCTTAGATAATTTTCCTCTACCACATCCCACCCCGTTATTCCTCTAGACCTACCACAGATGTACAAAATGAGCAGGGACAGCGGGGAGAGTCAGGGCTATTTCCAGGTACGAACCTTTCTAAGGAAGATCAGTCCTCTTCAATACGGTTATTACTGAAGTTTCTGGTTGGTGACATGAATCATTAGTGAAATGCAGTTTCCAAGGGGAACAGTTTGAGCCCACAAAAAATGCTGAAAAGACGACTCTGGCCGGAGATAGTGGTGTGGTCACTGATGGGCTCTTGAAGTAGCGGAGCTGCACGAGTAGCGGGGCTACTGCCTAAGACAAATCAATGGCTATAGGAAAAAGCAAGACAGCAGATTATCCTGAGACTGTTTCAGTGAAACAATAAAGTGAGTAGAAAGAAAACACGGGAGTACTAAATTATCTCAGCCTGTGAGGCTGAGTTAATTGCTATTAACCTGTATGGGATTCTTACAGCTAAAACTAATTTAGGAAGAATATGATATTTAAAAAAGCAAACTTGTTATTTTCCTCTTCCTGATTAAAATTCAAGCTGCAGTTATAACTACATAATCTACTGCCTTAATATTTTGCCCTTTGTTGCATTCCATCTCTGATATAAAATATAGATTAAAAATGCCTTTGATATAAAAAAAATCATATTGGAATACGCTGCCTGTCTCACCATTGCCCAAGGCTTCACATGCTATGTACAGTTTGCATAAGACTCCACTATATCTAGAATTTATCTCCAGTTTCTTGTAAAATATATTTTTCTCCCTTTCAGAATTTTGAAAGGTAAAATACGAGCCTAATGTAGTCCTAAATAGCATCTCTAAGGATCCACAAGTGCCAGGATATATCATTTCCAAGATGACTTTCTATAAAATTGGCTGTTTACAAATTTGTATGATTTTAACCAACAATTAACTTTAATTAACTTTAATTTCACAACTAACCGCTCTGCAGAAATGCCTAGTAAATACGATTATACCAGCACAGTTCTTCAGAAGATTGTGGGGTTTTTTAAATTATTATTACCTACGTCTTAGTGGGTGACTGCAGAGCTTAGGGACTTTTTTGTGAAAAGTTGGTTTGTAATGTTCTGGGATAGAGCAGGACTCGATTATTAAAAAGATCCTGAGGTTTTGTCCTGCTAAGGCTTTTAAAGTTTTCAAAACTGCACTGTCGTCTGTTAGATTCAGTAAGGCACAGGAGCATCCACGCTCTGGGCATATGTAGGCTAAGACACATTCATCTGCAGGGACCAACTAAACTTCCAGTTTTGTGAGCAACGTATCTGCTGGCTAAGGGTGCCCTACTAGAGAAATAAAATAAATGTCACAAACTGGTAACTTGCTGGCAAAAGTAGGGTAAACCTTTTCATTTTCTGAAGGGAAAAATTTGGAGATCAAGCACGACTAAAGCACTGACTTCACACGGTGAAATTATGACTAACTACAGTATTCCAAGGTCAATGATAATTCTGCGCCTCAGCATCTATGTAACGCCTCCACAAAGGGACGCACATCTGAGCGATGTTTTCTCTGATGCTATCGGGTCAGATCCGTTATCTCTGACTCAGCAGTATTAGTACGAAAATCAAAGCGGGCAGATTTCAGCATCACATCTGGACTACATGCCATAAAAGACTTTTTGAAATCCATAGTGGATATCTTCATTGCTTTATGCTATCAGAAAGAATACTTTATGCAAACTTTTTTTTTTTTGGGGGGGGGGGAAGGAAGCAGATTTATCAGTTTGCAAGATTTATCAGTGTTTACTTTAACTCTTAATTTACAAGAGTTAAAGTAAAATAAACTATCTTCCATCTTCCTTCAGTTCTTGCACACTAAAGATGGGACACTCAATTGTTTTGAACACGATACTGTAATTTTTTACTACACAGAGCGAATATTAAGTGCACCTACTTGAGATAATAATCCATGATTACAAAAAGTACAATACAGTAGAGAACTGGAATTAAAAATGCTATGTGCAAGCAGTTTCTCCTTATATGCGTTAAACTTTTACCTCCAAAACTGATCCCAAAATTCTAACGCTGTCCAAATGAACTCCAAGAATGTATCTGTCTGCCTATTTTTGTTGTTCCTGTGCACAGGTCTTTGGGTGTAAGAGCGCTCAAATTTTCATCTGCAATCAAAGCGTGAGCACAAACGCACTTGCTCAGGTTCCCTAAGTCGCGGTTAACAGAATGCCCTTTTTCAGCCTGTTTAACAGCGACGACTCCTTCAGGAGATGAAGGACTTGCATCACTGCACATGGTAAAGGCTGGAGCACTGCTGGGCTGTCCTCAACGCCTTCACCATCGCCTGGGGGTGCTCTGCCTGCACCCCGTGAAGCCCTCGCCCAGCCCGCGGGGCAGGTCATAATCTGTCCTTCACTCCGCGCATTTCCACTTGTTTACACAAAGCTTAGAAGACTGAGATGATAATTACTGGGGTGCTGGATACGTGGCATAAGCAAGACCAGTATAACCAAGACCAAGTATGTGTCTGAGGGGAAACTGAAACACCACTTTTCGTGTGTGAAAGAGAATGCGTGTAGTGGACCACGATAATTCTGGTGGAAACATGAAAGGGTGGAAGCACTTTTTTTTAACCTTCACATTATTTTCTCTGACTTACTCAGTAAGGAATATGCTTCAGTGCATGCATTAGGAATACTGCGTTCTGTCGTTATGTAGCATGAATCCTGCCACTCTCATCATCAGCCTGAAAGCTCAACCCCGTTGTTCCTTAAAGAAAGTCTTACACTGAATTATTATAGTGTTGATTCTGGATAGAATTAATAAAAAGGAAAAAATTACTTCATCTGTGTCTTTCATGTAAATGAACACAGCTAGTTGAACACCACCATTCCTGTCTCTCAGAAAATTCCAAAGCTCTCAAAAGATTTTTACTGCTTTTTCAATGCATAAAAGGAAGTTAAGTTGCAGAAAGCAGGAAAAAAAAAGTCTCTGTCAATTCTGTGGGGGAGATGTTCAGAGAAATTTTTGAAAATTAGGACCTGAGACCCCACCTTCAGTTCCCGTCGACATTAGAAAATTGATTGTGGCTGACAGAATAGAAAAGACACTGGACAATATTCCACCCAAGCCTGCCAGCATTTCATTAAAACAACATTGAAACAGATGTGTTTCTGTAAAACTCTATTTCAAGAAATCAGTATTTTTCCAACTAGAAATATTTTGTCTTAACTGAAAACTCTTAATCAATAGTAATAACACAATATCTACAGTATAATTAGCTGCCTAATCAAAAAAAAACAATTTCATGAGAAGTTTTTTGGGAAAGAATTTTATAGAGCACTGAGTTCTATATACTGGTAAGTTTTGACTTGTCTGGGCTGTAGTCCTGCTTGTTGAAATACATTATTTGAAGGTGAGTGACTCTTCAGGCTACATTCAGATTTTCTTTAACTGGACTTATATCTTACCAAACTTATTTTGGAGAAAAAGTCTCATCTTCTAAACAGCCATCTGACGTGCTCACTGAAGATGCAGGACAACACTGCAGAGCTTCCCTAAGGCAAATGGAAAAATGTTTAATTGAATTGTGCTTCAGTCTTCACAAACCCTGGGGTTTTAATTCAAAATCAGTTTTTTATCTAGTTTTGATAAATCTCAACCATTTAATTCTATTACAAGATTTTCTGTGACGATTTTTATGAACAGTAAAAGAATTGTTTGAGAAGAAACATACCAAAGAACCCCAGTTTTCAGTTTCAGTTATGGTTTTCAACTCACAAAAGTGGATTTTTAAAGGAAAAGAAGGCAAAAGAGGAACAGAAGACTTACGACATTTAAATCATCATTAATTATGATTAAAATAAATATCTTTTTTCTACAGATGCGCACTTCACTGGACACTGTTCCCGTTTATGTTGAATGACAGTACAGCAACCTAGTTGATGCAAAGTGAGCTGATGGGGCAATGCCACAACAATAGTAAAAAAAATCTAGGCAGTAAATTTGAACTAGAAAACACAGTAATACGCAGCTCTACAATTTAAAGGACATTTTGGGATGCATTCAAGATACAGGATCAACCAAGCAGCTATAATCTGTAGAGTTCTGTTTTCAGTATTCAGACGTTGCTCCTAGATTTGGGAAGAGTTTCCCCTGGGAAACAATAGTTTGCAGTTTTTAGCCAAGCAAAAGTCTTATTAATTCTCCTTTCAATCTGGTGTTGCGTCATTGACATCAGTTGAATTACTATTCATTATGGTGGTGAAAGACACCAGTCAGTTCCTGCACAAGTTCAGTTGGTTAGAGGAATCATTCATTAATCACAAAAATAAATGTAGTTGTTTAGCTCTGACATGCTTTTATAGAAGGATATCTGGTGTTATAAAAGCTAATATTCTGAAATTATTTGACTTGGTCATTTTGCAATCTGTCCATTACTCCAATAAGTATTCTCCATTATTTAGTTAATATGCAAATTAGTCTTTATAGTGAGATAGTAATACAAGTTCAGACAACTATAAATTAGTGATTTACAGTTTCTATTTTCAAAGTTATTCCATTCATTTTAGCCAAGTATTGTCTGTCTCAAAAAAAAAAAAAAACAAACCCCAAACCAGTTGATTGAATTTCGCGAAGATCTGACTATCTTTAATTCAAAGTTAAAGTTGTCAAAAACCTAACCCATGCAGTAGGTCTTTGGAAGAGTGAGAGATTAGTCAGAATTTGAATATTTGAAACATTCTTTGCTCCTTGTATAGCTGTTTGAGTCAGCTTTTCCCCCCAAAATGAAGGTTGAATAGATAAAGAAACAAAAAGAAACTAAGACCTAAGTTTAGAACATTTCTAAAAATAAGGTATACAACAGGTACAAAAGACTACAAAGGAAGTAGATGCTTCTGGGAAAACAATGAACAAATACTGAGATTAGAGTCATAATTCATTAAATGTCTTAAGAAAATTCACACGCTGCGTGGCTGAAATTGGCGACAATAAACTTGTCTTAAGAAAGCAAAATTAGAGGGACAACCTGTAGTTTATTGAATTCATATCTTAATTAAGCCAGAAAGCCATGCCCATAGGATTATGAAGAATGCTGACAAATTAGTTTTCTTCCTTTACTCTGAGAGAGAAATTTTTTTTTTGGAAGGAGGGGGGGTGGTAAAGCATTGTGGTTACATATATGTACCAAGTCACAAACAAAACTAAGCATGTGCAAATTTAGCCTCATCTAGAATATAAAGCCCTCTGACATGTAGAATGGTGATCAGGTCAGAGTGGCTTAATCAGAAGACTTAAACCCCCATTATTCTCTGTTTTTTCTCTCTGTTAAGAAAAGCTGAAACACTGGATCCTGTGCCCCTCTGGCATAGCTCCTGGCTTGCCAGAAGGGCCCTGGCTTTTTTGTAAATTAATATTGCTGATGAATGGCCTCCAATAAGAGAAGTCTATCTGCTTTCTGTGGAGGATTTTAATTTCCAGCAGAGTGAAGAGATTGCTGTAACATTTTACTGCAATTTTTAAAAAGATTTGCTTTAAACATATTTATCGCTCCTTCTGAGCTCCCATTCCACAACATTTGCCTCATCTGCAAGGCCTTCAAAAGTTAAAATTGTTTATTGAAATAAAACACAGAGAATTGCATTTCTTTTCTGACACAGCTATTTCAGGTAGCCAGTTTAAACACATCACACCTTAAAAGAACATCTGTGTCATGCTACTTGACTGAAAAAATGCTTTCTAATGACAAACTGTGCAAAAATTTGGAAAAAACCCCTTAGTTTTAGCCACAAAAATCAAACAAATTAGTATTATTTATGCTTTACACTGAGGGTTTTTTTTTTTTAATCTAAAATTGAAAGCAATTTTTATCTTTCAGAAAGAGCAGAATTCATTATTTTGGTACACGCAAGGAAAACACTGCAATTTGGATGGGCTTGAGGCCTTCAGGGGTCATTCTTCTTAACATTTGTTGGTTTTTCTTTTAAGTTGTCGCATTCTGGAGCATTCTTCTGTCAAAAAGGTATTTTTGTCAGGGGGATGTTTACTCTTGGAATAACGTGCAAATTCTACATACTATGAATTCTGACCTTGTTAGTCCTTAACCTGCTTTAATTAATAGATCAGATAATTAGAGACACTCCCTGTACAAAAAAAAAAATCCTATGCTTCTGACCTCTTCAAACATAATGTTTGCTTTTCCCATTAATCCTGCCAAATACATTTTATGAAGAGCCCTATATTGCACAGAAGAGGGTTTACAGGCCGTCTTCATACCAGAAAACCTTACTGCCACAGTTTCCAAAATGCAATTATCAAGGCACTGTCAGATGATCAGATACCGCCAATTCAAGGATCATTTCCATTCAGCAGACCTCGTTAATTGCATGGTTACACTGAATAATTTTTGTTTTAAAATTGATGAATTCTGTCACCGTTACTTACAGTTACAGAATCAAGGGAAGTAGTCAGGAGATTAATTCACCTAACCATTATTGGCGAACCAGTGAAGAAGTACCAGTGCAGATTAATTTACTGAAATGCTTTTGTGCATTGCTGTTTGCAAGATGCAACTGAGCGCATGTTGGTTGGCTGCAGTTTCTGCTTTTCTTACGAGCGTGTAATTAATTTCCTTGAGCTCCTCTGCAAAGGTTTTTAATGTGAAGTGCATTAAAAACATTCAAATATCAGCTGGAGAGAATGGACCACAAACAAGATCCAATTGCTCCAGGGGTCTGGCCACACTGGCTGTCTGAGAGAATAAGCTAAGTAATGAACTGAAAGAGCTATTGGACCATCATAATGCATGCAAAGCATCATAGAACAGCTCTGTAGCATGCTTTGTAAGATGAAATGCAAAACTTCTACCTCTGTGAATGGCTAAGATGGATTGTATTTGAGATGAGAGAAATAATTTATGATCAGATGAGAAAAATCAGCAAGCCAAATAAGATAGTAACTTGGTGTTAATACAAGATTTTCAAGATAAAATACATAGGTAGTTTAACTATGGAAGGAAGAAAATGAGCATACCATCTAATTCAAAGATAATTTGTATCAATTGTATTCAAAAGTAAGTTAGTGAGACTCTGTAGGCTACTCTGAGAATAAAGTAGGGCACTGCTCTAACCTGGACTTGGAAGCTTCTCTGTGGGAAGTTTCCAGTGCAAGGTACCATTCGAGCACACCATACTCTTTCTTTCTCTCTGTCATCCACGTGTAGCAGCAACAAACCAGGAAGAGTGGAAGAGTCAACAAGTAGTATAAGACGGAAGTTCTTCCTTCACCTTTTGTCTATACTATTCTTATTAAGCCATTCCGGAGGGCTACAACCTTTCTTATACAAATGCTGACAGTAGCCCATTGCTTATTTTCTTCAATGTTTTCAAATAAATAGATATTCTTTTAAGGGTGAAACAATACACTGAAAGTGATTTTTAAGAACCTATCTTGAAGATGAAGAGTTTAAAAGAGAGAAATCAGTGAAAAGCAGTACTTTCTGTAGCAGACAAATGACACAAAAGTCTCAAAGGCAGTAGAATATACCTTTAAGAATAAAGCATCTATAAAGCACTTTGATTTGTAAAGTTCCTTTCCTTTATTTGTGCTTTGGTAAAAATGTGCAGAACTTTGGGGAAGATAGAAAAGACACAGCTCATGAGTAGGAATACAGTGGTTCTTCAAAAAAACAAGGGAAAGCATTCTGGTTTTTGTAGCTTTAAATGTTTTAGAGAAGGAAACATTGGTGGAGATTGTAAAATTCCCTTTGAGGAGTCTCTCTCAATCATTTTCTTTTGGAGGAAGGGAAGAGACTGAGGTTTTCTCTCACAAACATGCCTACTTTAAATAGATATTTCAGGAGCACAGATTCATGACCCATACTTTCTCTTTGCTAGCTAAATTGCCAGCTGCTAGATGAGATCTCCCATTTAAATTCTGTAGATGTTGGTGCTCTGGCTGCATGGCTATGTTAACTCTTTATTTTTTTCAGAGTTCTGTAGTAGTAATTATTTTAAACACAGAAGAGAATCAATAGTAATGCAAACATATCCTCAGCAGAGGGGTTAGAAAAGAACTGTGTGCCATCACCTGCAATCACAGTCATACATGTCACAGCCTCCTAATATCTAGCTCCATCTTGAAACACACAGGGCTTTTCTATCTCTACGCAAAGTGCCAAACTATTCCTGAACTGAAGGGTTTCAGTGGTTGAAAGCCTCTTAATTTACGATCTACATTTATCCCTGGCCTCTTCACCTCCATTTACTTTCACAACAATGTTATCATTTAGCTTAAAATTCTGTCCTCTGTGCAGGTGCATGTCATAGATAGAACATCAGCTCTTTTTTTTTTTTCCCCCGTAGTGGTCAGTGTCTGATTTTTTTAAGTTGCCTGTAGTTTAGGGGCAGCTCAAGTGCAGTTTCCATGCTGGAGCTTGATTCCATACTGTGCAAGGAGCTGATGCTCATACAACTGCTTGGTAAGTCAAATACCCAGCTGTGAAAGGAACTGAGCAAAATGGGCCAACAACACCACGTGTAACTTGCCACCCAGATTACAGGTTATGGTACAGGCAACTGCAAGCCTGCAACCCAGCCCCAGCGTAGAAGAACCCCGAGAAGACACCGTTTTCCACTTTGAACTATGCCCGCTGCTTCCCTTCCTTAAGCTCCTCAAGTCCATAAAGCATCTTTTGGCGATCTGAAGATTTCTGCATGAGATTTGTAATGTCTACTCTGAATTCAGCCTGCCTTTCTGTGTATCATAGCTCATTCCTTTTCACCAAGCTAGCCATATATGAGATACAATACACCTTATATTTTGCTGCTAAATTGTTTCTTCCAGAAAGCTGTACTGTATTGGCTGCTACAGTTTGATATTCTGTTAAATTACTTTTATTATTAAACTGTGTGCCTAAATTCCCATTTGAATTTGTCTGTGTCTCATTGATTTTTCTTCTGCCTTTCTTCTTTAGATAGATGTCCAGCACTTTCTGCCCCTTTGAGGTACTTATACACTGCAGTCATGTTATTTTTCAATCTTCTTTTTGATAAACTAAACAGACTGAGCTCTTAAAGTCTCTTACTTCAAGAAAATTTCCCTAACTCTCAGGTCATGGTTTAGTGGCTTTGTTCAGTACCTTTCCTAATGCTTTAATGTCCTTTAAAACTTGGACATGGAATTTGATGCAATGTCCCAGAACTGGTCTCATTAATATCATATAAAGTAAGAAGTGACCTTCACGCTTCTACTCACTCTTTCAATCTTTCCACACCACTGGATAACACAGCAGTGCAGTGAGAACTTTACCACAGCAGTGCTGCCGTGTTCACCGTGAATTCTGAATCATTCTTCAGTCTCAACTGCTTTCTCCAACTCTGCCCACATTCCCAATTCCTATGTCTCTTAATAGCCTTTCTCTGTCTTAAACTGTTCTGCTTAAATGGACTGAACTTAAGAAATGTGTTATTTTCTTGCCCTCACCAATATTTATACCTCTGTCAATTTTTTTGGCAATTCTTAGTTTTAAACCATCAAAGATTTTGTATTTTCTTTCCAGGTCATAGATGGCAGTGCTGAACACCATTCTTACCACAACTCCCTGCAGTAGCTTTTTGTCTAGAATTTATGATGTGGGTGCTGATCTAGAGAAGCTGCATCTTGGCTGTGCCAGGCAGCGTCTTACTCTCTAACATTTATGTCCCGCTGTAAATGTCTTCAGCTTGACCTGACAGTTTCTGACTCAAATACGACTTTTGGTAGGTCATGCACTGTCACAGACCTGTGATTCAGGGTGTTCTCCTGTCTCAGTCCATGAAATTCCAACTTGACAGTCTTCAAGGCATGATGCAAAGCTCATCTCTCCTCAGATTTTAGGTGAACACTGATTTAACAGACAGGATAGACCAAAGACAGGAGTAATTGTAGTCCTGGTGATTCTAATTTTCTGTTCGTGCCTGGTTTTGTGTAACAGCTGATTTGGAACAAGAATTCTTACCCTAACTTTTGATGGTGTAAATTCAGCCAGTCACAAATAATTTTTTTGAATACATCGTTTGACAACACTTTCCATTCTTTTTTCTTGGTTTTTGTCCACTACTTTAGTTAACAAATTTCTTTTTAATTGTTTGGTAAGGCTTAATTTACATTGTAAAGATGCTCAGGACACATTCAGGAAAGTGAAATAAAGTACTGCTTTAAGTTGGAAATTGGAAAATGGTTTAAATCCTTGTAACTGTTAGTAATATTTACTGATAGCCCACAGGAACAGCACGGAATCACTACCAGGACTAGCACTCTTGTTGTTAACTTTTCCTGGCAAAAGATGAATAGACCAGAAGACTGGGAGGTTACAATCTCTCTCCAATAAAAGACTTCAGCAATGGGAAGCCTTTGCTGCCTCTACCTGTGAACGAAAATGTACAGCTTTCCTTGTTGGTGATGTAAAGCTACATAATGACTTTATGCTAATCACAGGTCTATTGTAGCTGACTTCTGAATGCGCCACAGGATAAAAGTTTTGCTGATACGAAATTTGTGTAGTTCTGCCTGTTAGAAAATGTCTGCACAAATTCTTTAAAAAAAGCGACAGGTCAGAGTAAATTCCCTCTAGAGGTGCGCAACGCCATTCCTGGACTTACGCGATAGTCAAGTATCAAGGGGGAAGCTGTGTGCATTAACACTAAAAGGAGCTAAATTCTTACTTCAAGAAAGGAGTGGAACTTTCTCTCACCACTTAGCCAGAGGCTTATTTTTCAGAGGCAATGTAAAATAAAACTGAAGAATCCTTACCATGCAGAATTAATTTTTATGTTAATCTGTAAACAGAAAACCCACGCTTTGCCAGGTAGGCCTTCCTAAAATCCACTGCCTTACTCAGGTTTTACTATATTACCAAGTCTTGCTCCTTTTTAACCAGAAGAGTATTCCACAAGTCAGCTGAGAGTGATGGAAGTAGTATTTGTCCAACAGTATTCTCGAAATACATGTTTTCAATTAAAGGTAATCTGAAAAGGCAGAATTCTGCAATGGTCAACCAGCTTTTACTCAGTAACACACCAAGCTGAGAAAAAGGGGAAATGTTCTTTGAAAAAATGTTTAGTTACAAACCACAGCCGATTTCTAAAATAAAATTTGCTTATACAAAATGTATTAATTATGCTGAATATATTTTCAAAAGCAGGCAATAAAATTATTCAGGATATTCTGAGACTTTGACTAATGAAAGCAAATATCAATGATGCTATCACACAAAAAGGTAAATGCCACTTTGAGAAAATCCATAGCCACAGCAGTTAGTATTTTTCCTATTCAGCACTAGTTACCTTAATTTCAAAGTACTCTATTCCATGGGAGCCTTTAAAAGCAACAACTACAACAAAGAAAGACTTAGAAAAAGTTCAGTGAAGTGAAAAAAGGACAAACGAACAAATTCTCCATGCAGAGAAAGTGATCAATATTGAAGCTAAGAATGGGCCTTTCTATATATTTGTGTTCTGGAGAATTTATTTATATCCAGAATAAAAATATAGGTAAGATATATATATCCTGTAGGGTAGGAATTCTATATACCCTATAGAATAGAAATATCACTTTCTTATACAAGAGTATAAGAAGGAAATCTAGGTGATATGTATATATATATCTCTATCTCTACACACACACACACACACACACACAGAGTAACTTGATTCTCTTGTCTTGCAAATAGATAAAATCCAGCAAAGTGTAATTGGACTCTCATATTTTATTTGCTTTATAATCATGTATGATGTTTTACAGAAATATAAATGACTACAAGTTGCAATGACGTGATGAATCAGATACATTCAGAATGATTGATAATGAAAATGATGGCAACAGGATAACTTCAAATTGAAATAGAAAAAGAGTATGTTAAGTACTTATTTTCTCAGAAAGGAAAATACATTCTCCACCTACAGGAAGAAATAAAGAACTAGGTTAGCTACTGACTGAGACTAAAGAAACATTTTTACTGAAAGATAATACTGAAAGAGATATCAAAGTATTCAGAACAATTTAGAAATACCCAACAATTTAGAAATTTATGAACGATCTAGAAATATGTAAATCAATTTACACATAGAATAGAATAAAGACTAGATAAGCAAATAAGTAGGATTATTTTTTAACTCTCTGATTTCAGTTAATACTAAAAAGACTTAATTGCCAGTTTTAATTAAAATACGAGCAAATCACAGCATTCTGGAGATTTCTATGTTCGTATTCTGTGCATGTCCAAATTTGTAACACTCAAGACTTAATATGATTTTTTTTTAAAATTTAAGATACTAAATCCGAATTTCAAATTCAAAGATTTTTTTTTTTAGCAGATCTTCTAAATGGAAATTACCATAAAACTGTAATTTTTCATGTCCTGAGTAACGCAGTCATGGGAAGAAAAAAATTACATTCTCAGTCTGCACTTAACATGGCATCTGCATTCACACATACCTGTATGGAATTTTTCCATTTTGGAACTCCATCCATTGTTAACAAGCAAAGTTTAGCACAGGTCTTTTTTATGAGTTAGAAAATTCCTAGGCATTTTACATTATTCCTTGTGTTTACTTCTAAACAAAGGCATATTTAAGCACTTCTAAAAGAGTGAATTGGTATTCTAGCCCATGAGTTGGC